>NC_041388.1:662507611-662628342 GCF_002162155.2 Triticum dicoccoides | reverse complement strand
GGGGGAGTGAGTGTGAGTGTGAGTGTGGATCGGATAGAGGAGAGCATGGGGGGTGGGAGATAGCTAGTTTTAGCAGTAGCGCTCTAAAGGCAAAGGCGCTACTGCTGAACTACCTAGCAGTAGCGCGGTCCAAATTAACGCGCTGCTGCTAGAACTAGCTTCGCGGCGTGTTCGTGGGAATTATAGCAGTAGCGCAGCTTAGAGGAGGCGCGCTACTGCTACATTTATTTCAGCAGCGAGTACTGCCGGAGCGTGCTACTGCTACATTGCAGCAGCGCCTTATTTTAAAACTCACTGCTGGTAAGATCCTGTATACTCCCTCCTTCCATCTATATAAGGCCTAATGCATTTTTTAAGACCGCCTTTGACTATTGATAAGATTAATAGTACATGACATGCACAATGTGAAAATTATATCATTGAAAACTCCTTTCACACACGAATTTAACGGTGTGCTTTGTGTAAGTTGCATGTCATATATTATTGCTCTAATATTTGGTCAAACTTAGCCTCGAAAAACGCATTAGGCCCTATATAGATGGAAGGAGGGAGTATAAGCTTTTCCCTAGTAGTGTTAGGAAGTTTGACAAGGGACTACATAGCCCAAGAGTGCAATTTGCTCCTCTGACGATGGAGATATATTCTCAGGGCCTCTCAGTGTGACGGCATCCATCATCGTCTGGCCAGACACAGGTGACTACGTCACGGGGACGCCGGAACACTTCAACGAGAAAGAAGAACAAAACCGGCAACAGGATCAACGGTATAGTGAGCATGTGTATGACTTAGGAGGATATCTATGCATCCCGGATTTTGTAAAGTATTGAGAAATAAAGGGAACATCACATGATAATCACAGGTCGAATGTCATTAGTCTAATCTTATGGATCGATATGGATGTCCATGGTTCCGCTGTCAGTCATTTAACGAAGGGGTTTCGTTCATATCTATGATTTACCGAACCTATGGGGTCAGAAGCTTAAGGTAATCATGATCTACTGAGTGTTAGTAGGATGAGAGTATCGAGGCTTTATTTGTGGAATTGTTTCATCAATATTTGGAATAGTTTTGAGAGGAACCGGAGGCGTTTCGGGGTCACCGGAAGGGTTTTGGAGTTTATCAGGCAATACTTGGTATTACTGATAAATTATATATAGGTGGGAAATGTTTATGTTGATGTTAAATTATATATAAAAGGCTCTATTAATTGTCTTTTATAGTTAATTTAATATCAACGAGCCTTAAAAGGCCTAGTGGTGGAAGGCAACTTGGGCCACCAAGGCCCAAGTGGAGGTGGCGCCCCCCTTTCCAAGGAGGGGAGGCCGAGTTGGACTATGGGGGATTCCTCCTCCCCTTCTTGGCCGGCACCCTAAGGAGGGACCTTCCCTCCTCAGTGGCAGGCCCTCCTCTCCCCTCAAAAGTATATATACTAGAGGATTTTGTCCATTGATAAAACACAAGTTTTAGAGCTGCCTCGAGTCCATATAGTCCTTGTTCTAGTTGATCCTAGTTGATTCAATTAGAGCTAGATCTAGTTCCTATAATCCTCATAATTAGAGGCCCAGTGTGGTTCTAATCTCTTCCCTCTAATTCTCTGGTGACGATTAGCTCTAGATGGCGAAGCGCTGTCGAATCATGAAGACCAAGTAAGAGGCCGTGCTTCCGTACTTCAGTTCGAGGGATTGTTGGAGGGCGGTTCGCGAGATCGGCATCAACGGTTCGAGGGACTTCAAGTACGATCTACACCGAATCGTTTACTTCCGCTGCACTCCAGAGCTAGTAAAGATCATTGATCCTATATGCATCGTCATGTTGTTCCTAAGTAGTCGTAGGGTGTTTTTTTATTTTCTACTACATTTCCCAATAGGTTTTACCTCTTCGAGAGGGCCCGAACCTGGGTAGACATTGTGTCCTCTATGTCATTGTTACCATCTAGTCAAGATTACTAGACCGGGACCTATTGGTGACCGTAGTAATTTTAAAAAAATATCCTATGCACACGCAAGATCATGGTGATGCATCGCAATGAGAGGGGAGAGTTTTGTCCATGTACCCTCGTATACCGTTAAGCGGAAGCATTATGACAACCCGGTTTATGTAGTCATACGTCTTCACGATCGACCGATCCTCTGTACCGAACGTATGACACCTTCGCGTTCAGCACACGTTCAGCTCGGTGACGTCCCATGAACTCACGATCCAGTAGAGCTCGAGGGAGAGTTTCATCAGCACGACGGCGTGGTGACGATGTTGATGAAGCTACCGACGCAGGGCTCTGCCTAAGCACCGCTCCGATATAACCGAGGTGGATTATGGTGGAGGGGGGCACCGCACATGGCTGGGAGAGATCAATGATCAACTTGTGTGTCCTGGGTGCCCCCTGCCCCCGTATATAAAGGAACAAGGGGGAGGCCGGCCATGTAGGGTACGCTAGGAGGAGGAGTCCTCCTCCTAGTAGGAGTAGGATTCCCCTCTTTCCTACTCCTACTAGGAGGGGGAAAGGAAGGAGGAGAAGGAGAAGGAAAGGGGGGCGCCGCCCC
Organism: Triticum dicoccoides; assembly: GCF_002162155.2. Taxonomy (NCBI): domain Eukaryota; kingdom Viridiplantae; phylum Streptophyta; class Magnoliopsida; order Poales; family Poaceae; genus Triticum; species Triticum dicoccoides. Next base: position 662,625,802 of record NC_041388.1, on the reverse strand, counting down.
CTCCCTAGTCCAATTCAGACCAGAGGGGGAGGGGGCACGTGGCCTGCCCTGGCCGGCCCCTCTCTCTCTCTCCACTAGGGCCCAACAAGGCCCATTAACCCCCAGGGGGTTCCGATAACCCCTTCGGCACTCCGGTAAAATCCCGATTTCACCCGGAACTCTTCCGATGTCCAAATGTAGGCTTCCAATATATCAATCTTTATGTATCGACCATTTCAAGACTCCTCGTCATGTCCGTGATCATATCTAGGACTCCAAACTACCTTCGGTACATCAAAACATATAAACTCATAATACCGATCGTGACAGGACTTTAACCGTGCGGACCCTACGGGTTCGAGAACTATGTAGACATGACTGAGACATGTCTCCGGTCAGTAACCAATAGCGGAACCTGGATGCTCATATTGGTTCCTACATATTCTACGAAGATCTTTATCGATCAAACCGCATAACAACATACATTGTTCCCTTTACATGTTACTTGCTCGAGATTCGATCATTGGCATCTCAATACCTAGCTCAATCTCATTACTGACAAGTCTCTTTACTCGTTCCGTAATGCATCATCCCACAACTAACTCATTAGTCACATTGCTTGCAAGGATTATAGTGATGTGCATTACCGAGAGGGCCCAGAGATACCTCTCTGACAATCGGAGTGACAAATCCTATTCTTGATCTATGCCAACTCCACGAACACCATCGGAGACACCTGTAGAGCACCTTTATAATCACCCAGTTACGTTGTGACGTTTGGTAGCACACAAAGTGTTCCTCCGGTATTCGGGAGTTGCATAATCTCATAGTCATAGGAACATGTATAAGTCATGAAGAAAGCAATAGCAGTAAACTAAACGATCAAGTGCTAAGCTAACGGAATGGGTCAAGTCAATCACATCATTCTCCTAATGATGTGATCCCGTTGATCAAATGACAACTCATGTCTATGGCTAGGAAACTCAACCATCTTTGATCAACGAGCTAGTCAAGTAGAGGCATACTAGTGACACTATGTTTGTCTATGTATTCACACATGTATTATGTTTCCGGTTAATACAATTCTAGCATGAATAATAAACATTTATCATGATATGAGGAAATAAATAATAACTTTATTATTGCCTGTAGGGCATATTTCCTCCAGCCTCCCACTTGCACTAGAGTCAATAATCTAGATTACACAGTAATGATTCTAACACCCATGGAGTCTTGGTGCTGATCATGTTTTGCTCGTGGAAGAGGCTTATGGGTCTGCAACATACAGATCCGTATGTATCTTGCAAATCTCTATGTCTCCCACCTGGACTTGATCCCGGATGGAATTGAAGCGTCTCTTGATGTGCTTGGTTCTTTTGTGAAATCTGGATTCCTTTGCCAAGGCAATTGCACCAGTATTGTCACAAAAGATGTTCATTGGACCCGATGCACTAGGTATGACACCTAGATTGGATATGAACTCCTTCATCCAGACTCCTTCATTTGCTGCTTCTGAAGCAGCTATGTACTCCGCTTCACACGTAGATCCCGCCACGACGCTTTGTTTAGGATTGCTCCAACTTACAGCTCCACTGTTCAATATAAACACATATCCGGTTTGCGATTTAGAATCGCCCGGATAAGTGTCAAAGCTTGCATCGACGTAACCATTTAAGACGAGCTCTTTGTCACCTCCATAAACGAGAAACATATCCTTAGTCATTGATACGTCTTCGTCATATCTACTTTTCCAAACACTTTTGCCCTTGTTTTGGACTCTAACTTGCATGATTTGAATGGAACTAACCCGGACTGACGCTGTTTTCAGCAGAATTACCATGGTGTTATTTATGTGCAAAAACAAAAGTTTTCGGAATGACCTGAAACTTCACGGAACAACTTTTCGGAAAATATAAAAAATCCTCGCAAAAGATGAAGGCCAGGGGCCCACCACCTGTCCACGAGGGTGGGGGGCGCGCCCCCCTACCTTGTGGGCCCCCTGGAGCTCCTCCGACCTCGACTCCAACTCTATATATTTGGTTTCGGAGAGAAAAAAATCAAAGAGAAGGATTCATCGTGTTTTATGATACGGAGCCACCGCCAAGCCCTAAAACCTACCGGGAGGGCTGATCTGGAGTCTGTTCGGGGCTCCGGAGAGGTGAATCCGTTGCCATCGTCATCATCAACCATCTTCCATCACCAATTTCATGATGCTCACCACCGTGCGTGAGTAATTCCATTGTAGGCTTGCTGGACGGTGATGGGTTGGATGGGATCTATCATGTAATCGAGTTAGTTTTGTTAGGGTTTGATCCCTAGTATCCACTATGTTCTGAGATTGATGTTGCTATGACTTTGCTATGCTTAATGCTTGTCACTAGGGCCCGAGTGCCATGATTTCAGATCTGAACCTTTTATGTTTTCATCAATATATGAGAGTTCTTGATCCTATATTGCAAGTCTATAGTCACCTATTATGTGTTATGATCCATTAACCCCGAAGTGACAATAATCGGGATACTTACCGGTGATGACCGTAGTTTGAGGAGTTCATGTATTCACTATGTGTTAATTCTTTGTTCCGGTACTCTATTAAAAGGAGGCCTTAATATCCCTTAGTTTCCGTAAGGACCCCGCTGCCACGGGAGGGTAGGACAAAAGATGTCATGCAAGTTCTTTTCCATAAGCTTGTATGACTATATTCGGAATACATGCCTACATTACATTGATGAACTGGAGCTAGTTCTGTGTCACCCTAGGTTATGACTGTTACATGATGAACTGCATCCGGCATAATTCTCCATCACCGATCCATTGCCTACGAGCTTTCCATATATTGTTCTTCGCTTATTTACTTTTCCGTTGCTATTGCTATCATCACTACAAAATACCAAAAGCATTACTTTTGCTATCGTTACCTTTTGCTACCATTACCACTACTATCATATTACTTTGCTACTAAATACTTTGCTGCAGATACTAAGTTTCCAGGTGTGGTTGAATTGACAACTCAGCTGCTAACACTTGAGAATATTCTTTGGCTCCCCTTGTGTCGAATCAATAAATTTGGGTTGAATACTTTACCCTCGAAAACTGTTGTGATCCCCTATACTTGTGGGTTATCAAGACTATTTTCTGGTGCTGTTGCCAGGGAGCATAGCTCTATTCTTTGAGTCACTCGGGATTTATATCTGCTTATCATTATGAAGAACTTGAAAGATCCAAGAACCAAGATTTATCCCTCAACTACGAGGGGAGGTAAGGAACTGCGATCTAGCTCTACACTTGATTCACCTTCTGTTTTGAGTAAGCTTCGACACCTAAACCTGCTTCAGCTATTCGTTCTGATATGTCGCATGTTATTGATGATGCCACTTCTGCTATACATGATACTTATGATGAAACTACTTCTATGCTTGATACTACTGTGCCACTTGGTGAATTTCTTGATGAACAACTTTCTAGGGCTAGAGAGAATGAAAATTATTGAATCTGATAATACTGATGAAAGTGATGATGAAGACTCGCTTGTTATTCCTAAGGGTTATGTTTTTGATAAAGAAGCTTCTTTAGCTATTTTAGCCTGCAAAGATAGATACGAACTCAAGATGTTATTAGCTAAATGGAATAAGCAATCTCTAAATGCTAGGATGAAACCTGGCCCTGCTTTTGCTACTTCACCTATCTGTGTTACTTATAAGGATTATGAATTCTCTGTTGATCCTGATATAATTACTTTGGTTGAATCTGATCCTTTTCATGGCTATGAATCTGAAACTGTTGTGGCACATCTTACTAAATTAAATGATATAGCCACCCTGTTCACTATTGATGAGAGAACTCGTTACTTTTATATCCTTAAAATATTTCCGTTCTCATGATGAGGATTTTGAGCGCTAAGATATGGTTTAATTCTCTCGATCCTGGTTGTGTGCGTAGTCCCCATGATATGATTTATTACTTCTCTGCTAAATATTTCCCTGCTCATAAGAAACAAGCTTCTTTAAGGGATATATATAATTTTGTGCAAATTGAAGAAGAGAGTCTCCCACAAGCTTGGGGGAGGCTTCTCAAGTTACTTAATGCTTTGCCTGATCATCCTCTTAAGAAAAATGAAATACTTGATATCTTTTATAATGGACTAACCGATGCTTCCAGAGATTACCTGGATAGTTGTGCTGGTTCTGTTTTCAGGGAAAGAACACCGGATGAAGCTGAAATTCTATTGTATAATATGTTAACAAATGAAAATAATTGGACACCTCCGGAGCCAATTCCTGAGCCTATTCCTAAACCAACTCCGAAGAAGAGGGGTATTCTATTTCTCATTCCTGAAGATATGCAAGAGGCAAAGAAATCTATGAATGAAAAAGGTATTAAAGCTGAAGATGTTAAGAATTTACCTCCTATTGAAGAAATACATGGTCTTAATTTACCGTCTGTTGAAGAAACATATGATCTTAATCCTTTACCTATTGAAGAAACTCATGGTCTTCATAACCCGACACAGGTAGTAAAGGTAAATTCTCTCTATAGATATGATAAAGCTGAAATCCCATTTACTAAGTTTGCTAGCCCATGCTTAGATGAGTTTGATAAATTTATGGCTAAGCAAGAAGACTTCAATGCTTATTTTGGTAGACAATTTAAATACAATTCAAATATGCTTGAACACTTGGGTGATTATATGGCTAATGTCAAAGGTGAACTTAAACTTATTAGTAAATATGCTTCTATGGTTACCACTCAAGTAGAACAAGTACTTAAAGCTCAAAATGATTTGCTCAATGAATTGAATAGTAAGGATAATGATAATGCTGTTAGAGTTATGACTAGAGGTGGTAGAATGACTCAGGAACCTTTGCATCCTGAAGGCCACCCTAAGAGAATTGAGCAAGATTCTTAGAGAAACAATATGGATGCACCCAGTCCTTCTAAAAGGAAGAAAAAGAAAAATGATAGGACTTTGCATGCTTCTAGTGAACCTGTTATCGAACCACCTGAGAATCCAAATGATATTTCTATTTTTGATGCTGAAACTCAATCTGGTAATGAACCTGAAACTAGTGATAATGCTAATAATAATGTTCATGATGATGCTCAACCTAGTAATGATAATGATATAGAAATTGAACCTGTTGTTGATCTTGATAACCCACAATCAAAGAATCAACGTTATGATAAGAAAGACTTTGTTGCTAGGAAACACGGTAAAGAAAGAGATTCATGGGTTTAGAAACCTATGCCTTTTCCTCCCAAACCGTCCAAGAAAAAGGATGATGAGGATTTTGAGCGCTTTGCTGAAATGATTAGACCTATCTTTTTGCGCATGCGATTAACTGATATGCTCAAAATGAATCCTTATGCTAAGTATATGAAAGATATTGTTACAAATAAAAGAAAGATACCGGAAGCTGAAATTTCCACCATGCTTGCTAATTATACTTTTAAGGGTGTAATACCAAAGAAAGTTGGAGATCCCGGTGTACCAACTATACCATGCTCCATTAAAAGAAACTATGTTAAAACTGCTTTATGTGATCTTGGAGCCGGTGTTAGTGTTATGCCTCTCTCTTTATATCGTAGACTTGATTTGAATAAGTTGACACCTACTGAAATATCTTTGCAAATGGCTGATAAATCAACTGCTCTACCTGTGGGTATTTGTGAGGATGTGCCTGTTGTAGTTGCAAACGTTACTATTTTAACAGACTTTGTTATTCTTGATATTCCCGAGGATGGTAGTATGTCTATTATTCTTGGAAGACCCTTTTTGAATACTGCAGGGGCTGTTATTGATTGCACTAAAGGCAATGTCACTTTTCATGTTAATGGTAATGAGCATACAGTACACTTTCTGAGGAAACAACCTCAAGTTCATAGTATCAACTCTATTGGAAAAATTCCATCGTTTATATTTGGAGGTTTTGAATTTCCTCTTCCTACTGTCAAGAAGAAATATGATATTCTTATTATTGGGGATGTGCATATCCCCGTTGAGGTAACATAGTGTTATTCGAAATTTCCCCGGTTCCATGTTATTCGGAATGAGTTCGTTAACAAGACTTGATCCACCTTGTTAGTGGATTCCTTTTGATGATCATGAGATGGATGAAACCAGAAGGCACAACCTTCTGTACCCCACTTTTACTTTCTGTTATTTATATTAAATAAAATAAAAATAGTATTTTTTTTTGTCTGTTATCTGATTATCCGTGCAATATAAAAATATCCCAAAAATAAAAGTTCTCCAAATGCCTTGAAATTTAAATATGATTTTTTCTGGAATATTTGAGAATATTTGGCACTGAGAACACAGCAGGGGGGTCACCCACCTGCCCACGAGGGTGGAGGGCGCGCCCTACCCCTGGGCGCGCCCCCTGCCTCATGGGCCCACGGTGGCCCTCCTCCACTTATCCTTTCACCCACACACTCCTTCTTCCTCCCCCAAACACGAATATCCAGCTCAAACCCGAGTCCAAGCTCATTTTGCTGCCATTTTCGATATCCTTGCTCAAAGCACCTCTCACAAAACTGCCTAGGGAGATTGTTCCTTGGTATGTGACTCATCCATTGGTCCAATTAGTTTTCGTTCTAGTGCTTTATTCATCGCAAATTTTTGCTGCTTAGGTGACTCTGTTCTTGAGCTTGCATGTCAAATTTATATGGTCAAAAGTAGTTTTGATGCATGATATAGGCCCTAGGCACTTGTAGGAGTAGTTGCTATCAATATTATTGAGCTTGGTTTACTTTTATTTTGAAGTTACTAAAAAATTTCAGAATTTTTTAGAGGAAGAAATATGCTTAGTAAAATGTTCCAAGATGGTTCTTCAAGGAAGCAAGGACCCAGACTTGCAATGCGTGATGCTGATGAAGAGCCACCAAGAGACGCTCCAGTGTGTCCTTGTGAATGGCCTTCGGAAAATTTTATGGATCGAGCGGGAATTAAAGAAGAATTTAGCGCATATTTGCGTAACGCCGATCTTGTGAGCTTCGAGGAAGAAAAGTGCAGCCAGTATCACTATCTCACTAGTTCCTTTGTGAGGAGGTTTGAATTTTCATCTTCACGTAATTCTCCAACTGTCCTGTTTGATCTTTACGAAAATTCTTACACTATGGACTTAGAGGATTTTACCACTACTTGCAAACTTCCACAATGGGGTAGTATCAGGGATCCTCGCAAATCTGAATTTAGAGATTTTCTTGCTAGTATAACTGTGGGGGAATCTAGAGATATAACACAAGCTACCATAGGGAGCATTCACTTTCCTGCTATACATTATTTTGCTCTCTTCATAGGTAGATGCATTAATGGTAAAGATGAGGCATGTCACATGTGTGTCCCTGACCTCAGTATTCTTAGAAGTGCTGTGTTAGGAGATAAATCTTATAATTTGGGAGCCATTGTTGCACGTAGGTTGCATCTTAATAGATTTAATGGAGATTTCTTTGGTGGAATTTATGCAACCCGCATAGCTAATTTTCTTGGTGTAGCCATATGCGAAGATGATATTGAATTACCCCCTGCTTACCTAGACTTTAATGCTATGGTTCACCACCAGTTTGTCGAGAGGAATGAATCACCTCTCTAGTATCGACTAATCTTTGTCAGACGCCGTGCTGTCCATATTACTCTCCCTGCTCCTGCCTTCTTTGATTATCAGGCAAAAGGAAGATATGTTATTACCAGAGAGGAGGCAGATGAGTACGAGAGGAGAGCGGAGGCCGCTCGTCGCCACGCTGCAGCTCAGGAGGCGATAGCCGCTGTATCTCAGTACGACCCCAACTACTATTATGGATATCCGCCAGGCCAGCCGTGGCCATAGACCAACTTAGGCCAAAAGCCTAAGCTTGGGGGAGTATGTATTTCTCACCGACATTACATTTATGTTCACACACTCATTGCCAGATGTCGGTGCTCATACTTTTTCATTGTACCATCCATGCTAGTTTATTTTCCTTTTATGCTTTCTTCTTGTGTGTTTGATAAACCTTAAGAAAAACCAAAAAATTAGTTGTAGCCTTTAATTATTTTACTTTCCATGCTTGTAGTAGTAATTAAAAAGAAAACCCAAAAATATTTCCTATTCTTCTTTTACTTGTTGGGAGCTCTCCCGTGTAAATAGTTTTATTTCTTTTCTTTTCTTTGGGGGTCGATCGGAGAAGACCATGATTAAATTGTTGAAGTGGCTCTTATATGCATTATTGTTGATCTGATAAAAGAGCCCATAGTGCCTTGTCTTCTCCTGTTTATTGAATGCTTGCAGATTCTAGCTTAGTCCAATGCACATGCACTATTATTATTATCCACATCATTCAGTCGTGCAAGTGAAAGGCAATTATGACAATATATGATGGACTGATTGAGATGAGAAAAGCTGCTATGAACTCGACCTCTTTTGTTTTTGTAAATATGATTAGTTCATCGTTCCTGATTCAGCCTATTATGAATAAACATGTTTGCAATGCCAACTAGAGATCATAGTTTCTTGTGCCCATGCTTGATTAGCTAGGAGCTTTGTAATGCCCTCGATGCGGCTATATCTCCCATGTGTCGAAGCACGACTTAGAGGCATAACCGCATTGAAAGCAATGTCGCAAGTGAGGTAATATTCACACAACCCATGTAATACATAAGGGAAAGAGATACATAGTTGGCTTACAATCGCCACTTCACACAAATACAAGAATAAAGCATTACCTCATCCAGATACAATCAAGGTCCAACTACGGTACCAAAATAAAAGAAGAACCCCAAATGCGACAAGGTCCCCGATCGACCCAACTGGGCACCACTACTGATCATCAGGGAAAGACACATAGTAACGGCGTGAGTCCTCGTCGAACTCCCACTTGAGCTCAAGCGCGTCATCCGGAACGGAATCATCAGGCCCTGCATCTGGTTTGGAAGTAATCTGTGAGCCACAGGGACTCAGCAATATCGCACCCTCGCGATCAAGACTATTTAAGCTTATAGGTAAGGCAAGGTAAATATGTGGAGCTGCAGCAAGCGACTAGCATATATGGTGGCTAACCTGTTCGCAAAAGAGAGCGGGAAGAGAGGGCAAAGCGCGAACAAATAACTAGAGAACAACCTGCGGCAAGCATTACTCCAACACCGTGTTCACTTCTCGGACTCCGCCGAGAAGAGACCATCACGGTAACTCACACAGTTGATTCATTTTAGTTAAGTTAAGGTTCAAGTTATCTACAACCGGACATTAACAAATTCCCATCTGCCCATAACCGCGGGCACGGCTTTCGAAAGTTCAAATACCTGCAGGGGAGTCCCAACTTAGCCCATGACAAGCTCTCACGGTCAACGAAGGAATAGACCTTCTCCCGAGACGTTCCGATCAGACTCGGTATCCCGGTTCTACAAGACACTTCGACAAGTTAAAACAAAACCAGCAACACCACCCGAATGTGCCGACAAATCCCAATAGGAGCTGCACATATCTCGTTCTCAGGGCACACTCAGATGAGCGCTCCGTACAACTAAAACCAAACCTCGAGTTTCCCCGAGGGGGCACTGCACAGGACTCTAGTTTGGACCAACACTCAGAGGAGCACTGGCTCGGGGGGGGGGGGTTAAAATAAAGATGACCCTTGAGTCTGCAGAACCCAAGGGAAGGTGGTAGGTTGTTAGTGCAAATGGTAAAACCAAGGTTGGGCATTGCTGGAGGAGTTTTATTCAAGGCGAACTGTCAAGGGGTTCCCATTATTACCCAACCGTGTAAGGAACGCGAAATCCAGGAACATAACACCGATATGACGGAAACTAGGGCGGCAAGAGTGGAACAAAACACCAGGCATAAGGCCGAGCCTTCCACCCTTTACCAAGTATATAGATGCATTAATTAAATAAGATATATTGTGATATCCCAACAAGTAAATAATTTTCCAACAAGGAACGGTCTCCAATCTTCACCTGCAACTAGCAACGCTATAAGAGGGGCTGAGCAAAGCGGTAACATAGCCAATCAACGGTTTGCTAGGACATGGTGGGTTAGAGGTTTGACATGGCAAATAGGGAGGCATGATAAACAAGTGGTAGGCATCGCAGCATAGGCATAGCAAAAGAGCGAGCATCTAGCAAAGCAAAGATAGTAGTGATTTCGAGGGTATGATCATCTTGCCTGAGATCCCGCAAGGAAGAAGAACGAGTCCATGAAGAAGACAAACAGTCATAGTGGAACGGGTCCTCACAAACGCGACGTTATCGGAACCAACCCGAAGAAGCAAACACCGGAAAGAAGCACACAACATAGTAAACAACCATCACATCAACATGGCGTGATGCACAATCGAGTATGATGCATGTCCGGTTTAATGAGGCATGGCATGGCAAAGTGCACAAACAATCCTACAAATTAAGTGGAGCTCATTATGCAACGGAGTTGCATATTGACGAAACACCACATGACTTATTTAGTTCTCTCTCGGTTATGTACCCAACAATATTAAATGTTGTTAAACATGGCAAGAGGGTGAAGCAAAGTAAAACTACCTATCTAGTCAAGTTTAAATGAGTCCGGAAGCAATAAACAACAATTCCGGTAAATCCCCATATGCATATTATAGATTTGGTACTGTTTTGCCCTAAACACAATTATAGGGTTGTTAAACATGCAAAACAAGTACACCATGTTAAACTAGGCATTTTTCTACCCCATTTACATATAAAGTTTATTTAAAATGGAGCTACGGTTATTTAGTTATGAAAAAAATCATTTTAGCATGGCATAGGAGCAAATTTAACCAAACAACATTTTAAACATTTTAAACACGGATGGAAACGACATATTATTAAACTAGATGAAAAACTAAGCAAGTTTCATATACAATTCATTTTAATATGATGCACGGTTATTAAGTCATCATATGCATGAACATGGAGGGTTTTTCTGCAAAAATGGAAACTCTGGGAAAAATAGCTAAAACGTTCTGTGAAAAAAATACACGTTACGGGCCGGATCTGGTTGGCCCATCAGTGGGAGGAGGCGCAGCAGTGAGGCTCACCCATGGGCTTGGCCCGTTCGGTGGAGAGGAGAGAGGCCGGCAGGCTAGGCCTTGGAGAGGCAAGGAGGCCCACGCGCGGCTAAATTGAGGCCCAGGAGGCGAAGGAACTGGGCAGGCCGTGGTCAACACAGGCACTGGAGACACGCTGCTCTTGTCCTGGAAGCAGAGGACGCAGGCGGCAGACTTGACGACGGGGAGGGCGATGCTGGCCTGGCGACGCGGGAGCAACGACGCGGTCAACGAACGCCGCTGGTGCGCTCGTTCACCTCGCGTGGATGGAGCGGAAGGGGGCCGGGGCGACGCGAGCGAAGCAGCGCGGCAGAAATCAACGTGCAAGGCGGCGACGGGGTGCTCAGGGACACGGGGTGACGGCGGGCGCAGGTATGACGGGGAGGCCATGGCGTTCCTGTGGGCAACAGAAGAGAGAGCAGAGAGAGGTGGTGAGAGGAATCAGAGAGCCAAGAGAGGGAGAAAAAGGGTGCGAGGCAGGGGACCTGCTGGGATCACTGGCGACGTTCACTGGAGGTGGCGAGGTTTGGCGAAGACGAAGGAACGGTGGGGCGTCGGGGAAGCTCGGGATCGGGCTCCTCCCGATCCGGTCGAGCAGAGCACGGGCGCGCGGGCTCGCGCGCGAGCGGCTCGGCCGTGCGGACCTGTGCAGTGCTCGGGCAGATGGGTGGATCGAGGAGGGGCTGGATTGGATCGGCTTGGTGGTTGGTTGGGCGCTGAAATCAGGGAGACTGGCGGCGGGGATGGATTGGATGGATGGAAGGATGGGACAGGATCCCTAATTCCTAGGGTTGCCCATTATATACGCTGGTGGGTTAGGTTAGGGGCTAGCGGATCCCTCCGATCGTAATCGGACGGCCGAGAAATAAATAGGTAGGAAGTATAAATAAGAAAACGGTGATGTTTTGTAGATGTTTGGGGATGATCCGGACACAACGGTGGCGACAGTCGGGGTCGGGTCCGGGACAGCTTTCGGACGCGCGCGCGAGGAGGGACGCGGTGTGACGAGAGAGGTTAGGTTGGACCCGGCGGTAGGTAGTGGGTTGTGCAGAAGGCCTTGGGCTGATAGAAGAGAAGAGAGAGACCCGGCGACTGTTTCCGGAGACCGAAAACGTCCGACGTTTGACCGGCTATACTGCCGCTATAGTTAATCGTTGGGGCGTCAAACGAACTCCGGTTGCGATGAAACTTGGCAGGCGGTCTACCTACACTATAACAAGACCGCACACCAACTCTCATCCCTTTCCAAGAACATTTTCCGGCCACATATAAAATAATATTTCGGACGTGCCGCGGGCGCGTGCAAGTGAGTCTGGGCTCAGAACGGACAACGGACGGAACTGGGGGAACCCGGACGGATGTAGGTTTTGAAAACGTGATGATGCAATGCACATGATGACATGACAAGATGCGACACGCAAGAAAATGACAAAGCAATAACAGCGAATAACTGGAGGACACCTGGCACATCGGTCTCGGGGCGTTACAACACTCCACCACTACGAGAGGATCTCGTCCCGAGATCTAGAATGGCACCGGAGGGGAAAGGAAGAGGAAGAGGTGAGGTGAAACTATGTTGCTTCTCTGACAAATGAGTGAAACCAAAGAACCTTGCGAGGTTCAACACATTGAAAGAAAGGATACAACGGAGATGAAGAAAGTTGAAGCACTCCATTTGAAAAGAAAGGAATTGAATAAGAACTTGATTAAGTGATAGAACTTGAAAAGAGGGCATGACACTCCGGTTAAATGGACAATCATGAAAAGAACATGACCTTTGACGAATGAGATGATGGGTTGAGAAGAGCAAAATCATAAAGCTTCCGGAACGAAAGAATAGAAGATAGATAATTGCCATAGGAGAATTGAGAAGAAAATGCCAACTTCTGCCACAAAAGAGCTTGAGAAGGCATCCTTAGGAGACGGGTTGAGCGGAATTGTTGGAAAAGCAACAATGAGAAGAACAAGCTTGATATGGTCTTATGGAATACATCCCAAATTATGAGGTGACAACCTGCCACTCACGGGAAGAAGAATTGGATTGATATGAACAAGGAGACAAGAAACTTATCTCACCGGGAGGATAATGAAGAACTTGGGTCATTTATAAGCACCATAATTAGCAACAATCCTTAGGGAAAACTTTAGGTGAAATATAACCCAAGATAATTCCAATGAAGAAAGTGATGGGTTTAAATACCTCATTCTTGACAACATGTGAATCATGAAACATGAACTCAAATTATCAAGAATGATATAATACCACCTCTATTGATACGGAAGGAAGAATAGCACTGGATTACAATATGAAGAAGGCTTGAGCTTCTTAGAAAAGAATGTCGAAGAAAAACTTGGAGAAGGAATTAAATCCTTTATGAACCATCATGTAGAACCTCCATGAAGAACTCCGTTAAACAAAAGAATGATTAAACGGAAAGAAAGGGTAGTTGAAAACACAAGGTGGAGCCTTGTAACGATTTAGATAGATCTCCGTAATTTCATAGTTGAAAGAGGTTGGAACCCCGGGAAAAAGATAAAATGAAACAAATGAAACCAAGAATTTGAAGGGCCTCCGGAATAAAGAATTAATCATTAGGATGAAACAAGAATAAGAATTACATTATGCTTATCCTTCACCAATTAAATTGGTGACAATCAATGGATTTGGCATACTACTTATTCTCGTAGAAAGGATTAAAAGAGATATATCAAAACTTAAGAACGTCTTCAACGAACCACCGTAAGAATTGAAAAAGAACGATTAAAACATGAAGAAACACCGGGAAGGATTAGCAATTAAACGAAGATGCTTGAGAGAATTTAGATCCAAGAGAACGAAGAGATTACAAGTTGATTAGAGAATCCTTGATTTAGACACCGGTATGATTTAGAGTGTGAGAGCTGAAAGCTGGAATGAATAAATCTTAGATGATGGGCTCCGGATAATCAAACTGAGCATAATCCTGAATTGCTCCGGATAGGATGAAAATAATTCTGACAATCGAAAACAATTATGAGAGGATGGCCTTGAACTAGAACCACGAATCTTGAAGAGAATGGAGCAAGATATGGATGAAAAACTCTTCTTCGGTCTTCAAAATCCGAGAATGACGACAAGAAACACCACCATGAATTGTTGAGGCACTCCGGAATGAAGAATGGAAAGGTTGAGCCAACGATGAAAAGAATTCGACAGATCTTGGAGAAAAACATGACACTGATGATAATTCATTCTTACGTCAAACTTGGAAATGAATTTGAGAGTAACTCCAATAGAATTAGAAGAGTCAGGTAAGATCCTGGAAAAGACCTGTGGGTTAGGGCCCACTCAAAAGAAACACCGTTGAAATGATTTAAAAGAGAGGTTGCACCGGTTGAATTAAATGGGTTGAATGAGAAAACGACCTCGAAAGATCTTGAACGAATGTAGAGTGGAAACACGAATCTTCGAGATATCTTGAGCACTTCGGAACAGATGAATAGCGAAGAGTGGATGATTATGAGGTGCACCGGTATGATAAAACTTCTGAAACGAGGAAAAGATATGATCAACACCAAAAGCTTGAATTGAGTCCACCGGAGAAGAAAAGAATGAAGAATGACGAACTTGAAGAGCATCTTCATGAGAACCACCGGGTAGAACATTCAAAGAAAAGAATGAAGGGACTTCACAAGAATAAAATGATACTCGATTAAGAAATCCGAGTCCTTGAGGAAAAAGGGTGGGTGGGCGGGAAAAACAAAGGCAACTTGGAGACGGATGAAACGAACACCGTTGAGAAAAACTGAGGTTGAATCTTGCAAATGTTGAAAATGAACGGATCCGCTTGAAGAGAAGCACACCGGTTGAAAAGGTTGACATGACAGACTCGATGCTCGAGAAGGATTAGTATTCACATCGGAGTATGAGAACACCACTTGGGGAAGGTATGGAATCAACATTTGACTTCGAAGCAACTCGAATACCACAACTCAAAACAAAAACAAAGGATTGGCTTGCAGAATAAGCCGGAACAAACATATGATAGAGATTTTGTCCGAAGTTTTCGTGGTGGGGCCTACACGGGCTCGATCGTACAGCACCATCATGTACAAGGCAGTGCACATGACATACGAAGCGTCCCCGAGTCAGCATAGCCAACGACTCTTTAAGACACAATGAGACCACTGTAAAACCAACCGTGAACAGGCGGACCACTAGACGTCGAACCCCAATTTC
Source organism: Triticum dicoccoides (assembly GCF_002162155.2). NCBI lineage: Eukaryota > Viridiplantae > Streptophyta > Magnoliopsida > Poales > Poaceae > Triticum > Triticum dicoccoides. The sequence continues at coordinate 662,610,573 of NC_041388.1, read as the reverse complement.
ACATCATACATCTGTCGGAAAGATATCCTGAGGGCTACTTGAATTCCCACTTATGAACTCCCGAAATTTTCCGGTTATGCAATCAGGTGTTGGGGATACAGGGGAAGCATAATATCTCACCCAAAGCTAGCAAATCCTACATCCAGCTGTATCCATCCTTCAACACATAACCAAGAAACCTTCGGAAATCGTCTACCTCAACCTTCGAAAAGCATCCGTTATACAAGTTATGGCAATACTCCCGAACTCCTGCCCCAGTACTGGGTGGCGTCGAGGTTATCTCACCAACGAACTGCATAAAAGTGATTTTCGATGTCGGTGTACTAAACTCAGGTATTCCAGAACTGCAATGATAAAATTGTGACGACAACACCTCGGAGCTCAACTCCCCGGGACACTGCCACAACCCCTAAAGACAGGAGGCACCAAGAACAATGTTCTCGTCACAAAACCATCGAAACGATTCCAAGATACCCGCGTGATCCTAAATTTTTTTTAGTGAAATTTGAGAAGAGAAGAGTGAAAACTCTACATCAGGATGCCTTACCAGAGCGATGAGGAGAGTAGGGAGTAAAAAGAATTCCTAAACTCTCCGATATATAATTCCTAAATGACTCAAAACAATTTTTCTAGACTCAACAACGGTTGCTAAAAACGATCAAGCAATGGGGGCTCCTACGGTCAGGGAAGGCTCTGATTACCAACTTGTAACACCCTCGATGCGGCTATATCTCCCACGTGTCGAAGCACGACTTAGAGGCATAACCGCATTGAAATCAATGTCGCAAGTGAGGTAATCTTCACACAACCCATGTAATACATAAGGGAAAGAGATACATAGTTGGCTTACAATCACCACTTCACACAAATACAAGAATAAATCATTACCTCATCTAGATACAATCAAGGTCCGACTACGGTACCAAAATAAAAGAAGAACCCCAAATGCGACAAGGTCCCCGATCGACCCAACTGGGCACCACTACTGATCATCAGGGAAAGACACATAGTAACGGCGTGAGTCCTCGTCGAACTCCCACTTGAGCTCAAGCGCGTCATTCGGAACGGAATCATCAGGTCCTGCATCTGGTTTGGAAGTAATCTGTGAGCCACAGGGACTTAGCAATCTCGCACCCTCGCGATCAAGACTATTTAAGCTTATAGGTAAGGCAAGGTAAATATGTGGAGCTGCAGCAAGAGACTAGCATATATGGTGGCTAACCTATTCGCAAAAGAGAGCGGGAAGAGAGGGCAAAGCGCGAACAAATAACTAGAGAACAACCTGCGGCAAGCATTACTCCAACACCGTGTTCACTTCCCGGACTCCGCCGAGAAGAGACCATCACGGTAACTCACACAGTTGATTCATTTTAATTAAGTTAAGGTTCAAGACCATCTGGTTGGCCCATCAGTGGGAGGGGGCGCAGCAGTGAGGCTCACCCATGGGCTTGGCCCGTTCGGTGGAGAGGAGAGAGGCCGGCAGGCTGGGCCTTGGAGAGGCAAGGAGGCCCACGCGCGGCTAAATTGAGGCCCAGGAGGCGAAGGAACTGGGCAGGCCGTGGTCAACACAGGCACTGGAGACGCGCTGCTCTCGTCCTGGAAGCAGAGGACGCAGGCGGCGGACTTGACGACGGGGAGGGCGATGCTGGCCTGGCGACGCGGGAGCAACGACGCGGTCAACGAATGCCGCTGGTGCGTTCGTTCACCTCACGTGGATGGAACGGAAGGGGGCCGGGGCGACGCGAGCGAAGCAGCGCGGCAGAAATCAACGGGCAAGGCGGCGATGGGGTGCTCAGGGACACGGGGTGACAGCGGCGCAGGTACAATGGGAGGTCATGGTTTTCCTGTGGGCAACGGAAGAGAGAGCAGAGAGATTAGAGATAGAGGCGGTGAGAGGAATCGGAGAGCCAAGAGAGGGAGAAAAAGGGTGCGAGGCAGGGGACCTGCTGGGATCACTGGCGACGTTCACTGGAGGCGGCGGGGTTTGGCGAAGACGAAGGAACGGTGGGGCGTCGGGGAAGCTCGGGATCGGGCTCCTCCTGATCCGGTTGAGCAGAGCAGGGGCGTGCGGGCTCGCGCGCGAGCGGCTCGGTCGTGTGGACCTGTGCGGTGCTCGGGCAGACGGGTGGATCGAGGAGGGGCTGGATTGGATCGGCTTGGTGGTTGGTTGGGCGCTGAAATCAAGGAGACTGGCAGCGAGGATGGATTGGATGGATGGAAGGATGGGACAGGATCCCTAATTCCTAGGGTTGCCCATTATATACGCTGGTGGGTTAGGTTAGGGGCTAGCGGATCCCTCCGATCGTAATCGGACGACCGAGAAATAAATAGGTAGGAAGTATAAATAAGAAAACGGTGATGTTTTGTAGATGTTTGGGGATGATCCGGACACAACGGTGGCGACAGTCCGGGTCGGGTCCGGGATAGCTTTCGGACGCGCGCGCGAGGAGGGACGCGGTGTGACGAGAGAGGTTAGTTTGGACCTGGCGGTAGGTAGTGGGCTGTGCAGAAGGCCTTGGGCTGAGAGAAGAGAAGAGAGAGACCCGGCGACTATTTCCGGAGACCGAAAACGTCCGACGTTTGACCGGCTATACTGCCGCTATAGTTAATTGTTGGGGCGTCAAACGAACTCCGATTGCGATGAAACTTGGCAGACGGTCTACCTACACTGTAACAAGACCCCACGCCAACTCTCATCCCATTCCAAGAAAATTTTCCGGCCACTTATAAAATAATATTTTGGACGTACCGCGGGCGCGTGCAAGTGAGTCTGGGCTCAGAACGGACAACAGACGGAACTGGGGGAACCCGGACGGATGCAGGTTTTGAAAACGTGATGATGCAATGCACATGATGACATGACAAGATGTGACACGTAAGAAAATGACAAAGCAATAACAGCAATAACTGGAGGACACCTGGCACATCGCTCTCGGGGCGTTACAAACTTATAATGGTTTACCTTGCGTGCCAACATGCTATTAAAATGGTTGTGATGTGGTATGATAGGGTGGTATCCTCCTCTGAATGATTTAAGTGACTTGACTTGGCGCATGTTCACGCATGTAGTTGAAACAAAATCAACATAGCCTTCACGATATTTATGTTCATGGTGGATTATATCCTACTCATGCTTGCATTCGATGTTGATTAATTTTAATGCATGTTCATGACTGTTGTCGCTCTCTAGCTGGTCGCTTCCCAGTCTTTTGCTAGCCTTCACCTGTACTAAGCGGGAATACTGCTTGTGCATCCAACTCCATAAACCCCAAAGTTATTCCATATGAGTCCACCATACCTACCTATATATGGTATCTACCTGCCGTTCCAAGTAAATTTGTATGTGCCAAACTCTAAACCTTCAAATAAATATCCTGTTTTGTATGCTTGAATAGCTCATGTATCAACTAGGGCTGTCCGTATCTTCCATGCTAGGCGGGTTATTCTCAAGAGGAGTGGACTCCGCTCCTCACTCACGAGAAAGTGGCTGGTCACCGGGATGCCCAGTCCCATGCTTTATGCAAACTAAATCAAAATAATTGCAAACAAAACTCCCCCTAGGACTCTTGTAAGTTGGAGGCACTCGTTGTTTCGAGCAAGCCATGGATTGATGCTTGTTGGTGGAAGGGGGAGTATAAACTTTACCATTCTGTTTGGGAACCGCCTATAATGTGTGTAGCATGGAAGATATTGCCATATCTTGGTTGTTATGTTGACAATGAAAGTATACCGCTCAAAATATTATTCATCTCTATTTCAAAACCGAGATCTGGCACCTCTACAAATCCCTGCTTCCCTCTGCGAAGGGCCTATCTATTTACTTTTATGTTGAGTCATCATCCTCTTATTAAAAAGCACCAGTTGGAGAGCACCGCTATCATTTGCATTCATTACTGTTAGTTTACATTGAGTATGACTTGACTGGATCTCTTTTACCATGAATTACAATGTCTAGTCAGTCCTTGATCTTTAAAGGTGCTCTGCATTTAAGTTTTGCGATCTCAGAAAGGGCTAGCGAGATACCATCTTGTTATATCATATTATGATTGTTTTGAGAAAGTGTTGTCATCCGAGATTTATTATTATTGCTCGCTAGTTGATTATGCCATTGATATGAGTAAACTTGAGACCTAAGCGTTATTGTGAATGTGGTTAGTAATAATCTTTGCTGAAAACTTGAATGCTGGCTTTACATATTTACAACAACAAGAGCAAACAGAGTTTGTAAAAGTTTTTCTTTATCACTTTCAGTTTATCAACTGAATTGCTTGAGGACAAGCAAAGGTTTAAGCTTGGGGGAGTTGATACGTCTCCATCGTATCTACTTTTCCAAACACTTTTGCCCTTGTTTTGGACTCTAACTTGCATGATTTGAATGGAACTAACCCGGACTGACGCTGTTTTCAGCAGAGTTACCATGGTGTTATTTATGTGCAAAAACAAAAGTTCTCGGAATGACCTAAAACTTCACGGAACAACTTTTCAGAAAATATAAAAAATCCTTGCAAAAGATGAAGGCCAGGGGGCCCACCTGCCCCCTAGGGCACGCCCCTACCTTGTGGGCCCCCTGGAGCTCCTCTGACCTCGACTCCAACTCTATATATTTGGTTTCAGAGAGAAGGATTCATCATGTTTCACGATACGGAGGCGCCGCCAAGCCCTAAAACCTCTCGGGAGGGCTGATCTGGAGTCTGTTCGGGACTCCGGAGAGGGGAATCCGTCGTCATCGTCATCATCAACCATCCTCCATCACTAATTTCATGATGCTCACTGCCGTGTGTGAGTAATTCCATCGTAGGCTTGCTGGACGGTGATGGGTTGGATGGGATCTATCATGTAATCGAGTTAGTTTTGTTAGGGTTTGATCCCTAGTATCCACTATGTTCTGAGATTGATGTTGCTATGACTTTCCTATGCTTAATGCTTGTCACTAGGTCCCGAGTGCCATGATTTCATATCTGAACCTATTATGTTTTCATCAATATATGAGAGTTCTTGATCCTATCTTGCAAGTCTATAGTCACCTATTATGTGTTATGATCCGTTAACCCCGAAGTGACAATAATCGGGATACTTACCGGTGATGACCATAGTTTGAGCAGTTCATGTATTCACTACGTGTTAATGCTTTATTTCGATACTCTATTAAAAGGAGGCCTTAATATCCCTTAGTTTTCGTAAGGACCCCGCTACCACGGGAGGGTAGGACAAAAGATGTCATGCAAGTTCTTTTCCATAAGCACGTATGACTATATTCGGAATACATGCCTACATTACATTGATGAACTGGAGCTAGTTCTGTGTCACCCTAGGTTATGACTGTTACATGATGAACCGCATCCGGCATAATTCTCCATCACCGATCCATTGCCTACGAGCTTTTCATATATTGTTCTTCGCTTATTTACTTTTCCGTTGCTATTGCTATCATCACTACAAAATACCAAAAACATTACTTTTGCTATCGTTACCTTTTGCTACCGTTACCACTACTATCATATTACTTTGCTACTAAATACTTTGCTGCAGATACTAAGTTCCAGGTGTGGTTGAATTGACAACTCAGCTGCTAACACTTGATAATATTCTTTGGCTCCCCTTGTGTCGAATCAATAAATTTGGGTTGAATACTTTACCCTCGAAAACTATTGTGATCCCCTATACTTGTGGGTTATCAGTCATTTTCAGGTATTTCAAGATGTTCTTGACCGCTGTCCAATGATCCACTCCTGGATTACTTTGGTACCTCCCTGCTAAACTAATAGCAAGGCACACATCAGGTCTGGTACACAACATTGCATACATGATAGAGCCTATGGCTGAAGCATAGGGAACACTTTTCATTTTCTCTCTATCTTTTGCAGTGGTCGGGCATTGAGTCTTACTCAACTTCACACCTTGTAACACAGGCAAGAACCCTTTCTTTGCTTGATCCATTTTGAACTTCTTCAAAACTTTATCAAGGTATGTGCTTTGTGAAAGTCCAATTAAGCGTTGATATGTCTCCAACGTATCTATAATTTTTGATTGTTCCATGCTATTATATTATCTATTTTGGATGTTAATGGGCTTATTTTTACACTTTTATATTATTTTTGGGACTAACCTATTAACCGGAGGCCCGACCCAAATTGCTATTTTTTTTGCCTATTTCAGTGTTTCGTAGAAAAGGAATATCAAATGGAGTCCAAACGGAATGAAACCTTCGGGAACGTGATTTTTGGAACAAACGTGATCTAGAGGACTTGGAGTGGACGTCAAGCAATCAACAAGGCAGCCAAAAGGCAGGGGGCGCGCCCACCACCCCGGGCACGCCCTCCACCCTCGTGGGCCCCTAGTTGCTCCACCGACCTACTTCTTCCTCCTATATATATATCCAAGTACCCCGTAAACATCCGGGAGCACCACGAAAACCTAATTCCACCGCCGCAACCTTCTGTACCCAAGAGATCTCATCTTGGGGCCTTTTCCCGAGCTCCGCCAGAGGGGCATTGATCATGGAGGGCCTCTACATCAACTCTATGGCGCCTCCGATGATGTGTGAGTAGTTTACTTCAGACCTTCGGGTCCATAGCTAGTAGCTAGATGGCTTCTTCTCTCTCTTTGGATCTCAATACAAAGTTCTCCTCGATTCTCTTGGAGATCTATTCGATGTAACTCTTTTTTTTGCGGTGTGTTTGTCGAGATCCGATGAATTGTGGGTTTATGATCAAGTTTATCTATGAAAAATATTTTAATCTTCTCTGAATTCTTTTATGTATGATTGGTTTATCTTTGCAAGTCTCTTCGAATTATCAGTTTGGTTTGGCCTACTAGATTGATCTTTCTTGCAATGGGAGAAGTGCTTAGCTTTGGGTTCAATCTTGCGGTGCTCGATCCCAGTGACAGAAAGGGAAACAACACGTATTGTATTGTTGCCATCGAGGATAAAAAGATGGGGTTTATATCATATTGCATGAGTTTATCCCTCTACATCATGTCATCTTGCTTAAAGCGTTACTCTGTTCTTATGAACTTAATACTCTAGACGCATGCTGGATAGCGGTTGATGTGTGGAGTAATAGTAGTAGATACAGAATCGTTTCAGTATACTTGTCTCGGACGTGATGCCTATACATGATCATGCCTAAATATTCTCATAATATTCTCTTTTCTATAAATTGCTCGACAGTAATTTGTTCACCCACCGTAATACTTATGCTATCTTGAGAGAAGCCACTAGTGAAACCTATGGCCCCCGGGTCTATTTTCCATCATACAAGTTTCCAATCTATTTTATTTTGCAATCTTCACTTTCAGTCGATATCATAAAATACCAAAAATACTTATCTTATTATTATCATCTCTATCAGGTCTCACTCTTCCAAGTGGCCGTGAAGGGATTGACAACCCCTTTATCGCGTTGGTTGCGAGGTTCTTATTTGTTTGTGTAGGTACAAGGTGACTCGCGCATGGTCTCCTACTGGATTGATACCTTGGTTCTAAAAATTGAGGGAAATACTTACATTGCTTTAGTGCACCACCCTTTCCTCTTCAAGGGAAAACCAATGCAGTGCTCAAGAGGTAGCAAGAAGGATTTCTGGCGCCGTTGCCGCGGAGATCTACGCCAAGTCAAGACATACCAAGTGCCCATCACAACTCTTATCCTTCGCATTACATTATTTGCCATTTGCCTATCGTTTTCCTCTCCCCCACTTCACCCTTGCCGTTTTATTTGCCCTCTTTTCCTTTCGCCCTCTCTTTTTGTTCGCCTCTTTTCCGCTTGCTTCGTCGTTATGGCTAGTCCTTTATCCGCTCCTTTGTCTCCCGAGTTTGAGGTTCTTCACTTCAAACGAAGACAAGGAGAAAACTTAAAAGATGCTTGGTTTAGGATGATGGAATCTTATCGTAATTGCACCCTAGAGGTGAATTTTATAATTTTGCTTCGCAATTTTTATGTTGGACTACATATGTCCCATAGACAACTCTTGGCCTGTGTTGCCAAAGGAAATTTTATCGAAGTTGATCCCAGTATTGCGCATGAAATTATAGAGGGAATAGTGGGACACTACCTCAACAAAAGGGGCCTCATTATACCCAGGAAGAAACCCAAGTTTTTGAGAAAATTTGCGAAGTAACGAAAATATTACAAAAATCTCTTGAACCTCTTAAGTATGTTAGCGGGAATCTTCACCGCATGAATATGTTGACCACTCTTTGTAATAAGAGGTTGGACTCTTTATATCTAAAAATTTCCGAATATGAAGGGAAACGTAAAGAACCTCCCGGATTCAAGCATGACTCTACTAAAAAATTGAAAGATGGCAATACTTAGATCTATCCTCGCTTTTATGCCTAGCTAGGGGCGTTAAACGATAGCGCTTGTTGGGAGGCAACCCAATTTAATTTTTATTCCTTGCCTTTTGCTCCTGTTTAGTAATAAATAATTTATCTAGCCTCTGTTTTGGTTGTGTTTTTGTGTTTAATTAGTGTTTGTGCCAAGTAGAACCGTTGGGAAGACTTGGGGAAAGTCTTTTTGATCTTTCTGTAAAAAACAGAAACTTTAGCGCTCACGAGAATTGCTGCCATATTTTTTCTGGAGAGTGATATTTAGTTAATTCTTTTTGAAGATGACTAATAGATAAATTCCTCACGTCCAGAAATTTATTTTAGAATTTTTGGGGCTCCAAAAGTATTCGAAACCTACATATTACTACAGACTGTTCTGTTTTTGACAGATTCTGTTTTTCGTGTGTTGTTTGCTTATTTTGATGAATCTATGGCTAGTAATAGAGTTTATAAACCATAGATAAGTTGAAATACAGTAGGTTTAACACCAATATAAATAAAGAATGAGTTCATTACAGTACTTGAAGTGGTGGTTTGTTTTCTTTTACTAACGGAGCTCACGTAGATTTTCTTTTAAGTTTTGTGTTGTGAAGTTTTCAAGTTTTGGATAAAGATTTGATGGATTATGGAACAAGGAGTGGCAATAGCCTAAGCTTGGGGATTCCCAAGGCACCCCAAGGTAAAATCCAAGGACACCAAAAAGCCTAAGCTTGGGGATGCCCCGGAAGGCATCCCCTCTTTCGTCTTCGTCTATCGGCAACTTTACTTGGAGCTATATTTTTATTCGCCACATGATATGTGTTTTTCTTGGAGCGTCTTGTATGATTTGAGTCTTTGCTTTTTAGTTTACCACAATCATCCTTGCTGTACACACCTTTTGAGAGAGACACACATGAATTGGAATTTATTAGAATACTCTATGTGCTTCACTTATATCTTTTGAGCTATATAGTTTTTGCTCTAGTACTTCACTTATATCTTTTAGAGCACGGTGGTGGTTTTATTTTATAGAAATAATTGATCTCTAATGCTTCACTTATATTATTTTGAGAGTCCTTTAGAACAACATGGCAATTTGCTTTTAGGCATAATAAAAACTTTCATATAAGTGCATTGAATACTAAGAGAAGTTTGATACTTGATGATTGTTTTGAGATATGGAGATAGTGATATCAAATTTGTGCTAGTTGAGTAGTTGTGAATTTGAGGAATACTTGTGTTGAAGTTGTTAGTGAACGCAGTAATTTCAAAAAATTTCCTATGCACACGCAAGATCATGGTGATGCATAGCAACGAGAGGGGAGAGTATGATCTACGTACCCTTGTAGATCTCAACGGAAGCGTTGACACAACATAGAGGAAGTAGTCGTACGTCTTCTTCCCGATCCGACCGATCCAAGCACCGTTACTCCGGCACCTCCGAGTTCTTAGCACACGTACAACTCGATGACGCTCCCCGCGCTCCAATCCAGCAAAGCTTCGGGGATGAGTTCCGTCAGCACAACGGCGTGGTGACGATGATTATGTTCCACCGACGCAGGGCTTCGCCTAAGCACTACAACGATATGACCGAGGTGGAATATGGTGGCAGGGGGCACCGCACACGGCTAAGGAACGATCACGAGGATCAACTTGTGTGTTCTAGGGTGCCCCCTGCCTCCGTATATAAAGGATCCAAGGGGGGGGGGGTGCGCCGGCCTAGAGGAGGGCGCAGGAGGAGTCCTACTCCTACCGGGAGTAGGACTCCCCTTCCCGTTCCTTGTCCAACTAGGAGAGGTGGAGGGAGAATAGGAAAGGGGGGGCGCCGCCCCTCCCTCCTTGTCCAATTCGGACTAGGGGGAGAGGGGGCGCGTGGCCTGCCCTGGCAGCCCCTTCCTCTTCTCCACATTAGGCCCATAAGGCCCATTAACCCCCGGGGGGTTCCGGTAACCCCTCCGGCACTCCGGTTTTATCCGAAACTTCTCCGGAACCCTTCCGGTGTCCGAATATAGTCATCCAATATATCAATCTTTATGTCTCGACCATTCCAAGACTCCTCGTCATGTCCGTGATCACATCCGGGACTCCGAACTAACTTCGGTACATCAAAATGCATAAACTCATAATAACTGTCATCGTAACTTTAAGCGTGCGGACCCTACGGTTCGAGAACAATGTAGACATGACTGAGACACATCTCCGGTCAATAACCAATAGCGGGACCTGGATGCCCATATTGGCTCCTACATATTCTACGAAGATCTTTATCGATCAGACCGCATAACAACATACGTTGTTCCTTTTGTCATCGGTATGTTACTTGCCCGAGATTCGATCGTCGGTATCCAATACCTAGTTCAATCTCGTTACTGGCAAGTCTCTTTACTCGTTCTGTAATACATCATCTCACAACTAACATATTAGTTGTAATGCTTGCAAGGCTTATGTGATGTGCATTACCGAGAGGGCCCAGAGATACCTCTCCGACAATCGGAGTGACAAATCCTAATCTCGAAATATGCCAACCCAACATGTACCTTTGGAGACACCTGTAATGCTCCTTTATAATCACCCAGTTACGTTGTGACATTTGGTAGCACCCAAAGTGTTCCTCCGGCAAACGGGAGTTGCATAATCTCATAGTCATAGGAACATGTATAAGTCATGAAGAAAGCAATAGCAACATACTAAACGATCGGGTGCTAAGCTAATGGAATGGGTCATGTCAATCAGATCATTCAACTAATGATGTGACTTCGTTAATCAAATAACAACTCTTTGTTCATGGTTAGGAAACATAACCATCTTTGATTAACGAGCTAGTCAAGTAGAGGCATACTAGTGACACTCTGTTTATCTATGTATTCACACATGTATTATGTTTCCGGTTAATACAATTCTAGCATGAACAATAAACATTTATCATGATATAAGGAAATAAATAATAACTTTATTATTGCCTCTAGGGCATATTTCCTTCAGTCTCCCACTTGCAGTAGAGTCAATAATCTAGATTACACAGTAATGATTCTAACACCCATGGAGTCTTGGTGCTGATCATGTTTTGCTCGTGGAAGAGGCTTAGTCAACGGGTCTGCCACATTCAGATTCGTATGTATCTTGCAAATCTCTATGTCTCCCACCTGGACTAGATCCCGGATGGAATTGAAGCGTCTCTTGATGTGCTTGGTTCTCTTGTGAAATCTGGATTCCTTTGCCAAGGCAATTGCACCATTATTGTCACAAAAGATTTTCATTGGACCTGATGCACTAGGTATGACACCTAGATCGGATATGAACTCCTTCATCCAGACTCCTTCATTTGCTGCTTCCGAAGCAGCTATGTACTCTGCTTCACATGTAGATCCCGCTACGATGCTTTGTTTAGAACTGCACCAACTGACAACTCCACCGTTTAATGTAAACACGTATCTGGTTTGCGATTTAGAATCGTCCGGATCAGTGTCAAAGCTTGCATCAACGTAACCGTTTACGATGAGCTCTTTGTCACCTCCATATACGAGAAACATATCCTTAGTCCTTTTCAGGTATTTCAGGATGTTCTTGACCGCCGTCCAGTGATCCACTCCTGGATTACTTTGGTACCTCCCTGCTAAACCTATAGCAAGGCACACATTAGGTCTGGTACACAGCATTGCATACATGATAGAGCCTATGGCTGAAGCATAGGGAACATCTTTCATTTTCTCTCTATCTTTTGCAGTGGTCGGGCATTGAGTCTTACTCAACTTCACACCTTGTAACACAAGCAAGAACCCTTTCTTTGCTTGATCCATTTTGAACTTTTTCAAAATCTTGTCAAGGTATGTGCTTTGTGAAAGTCCAATTAGGCGTCTTGATCTATCTCTATAAATCTTTATGCCTAATATGTAAGCAGCTTCACCGAGGTCTTTCATTGAAAAACTCTTATTCAAGTATCCCTTTATGCTATCCAGAAATTCTATATCATTTCCAATCAGTAATATGTCATCCACATATAATATCAGAAATGCTACAAAGCTCCCACTCACTTTCTTGTAAATACAGGCTTCTCCAAAAGTCTGTATAAAACCAAATGCTTTGATCACACTATCAAAGCGTTTATTCCAACTCCGAGAGGCTTGCACCAGTCCATAAATGGATCGCTGGAGCTTGCACACTTTGTTAGCTCCCTTTGGATCGACAAAACCTTCTGGTTGCATCATATACAACTCTTCTTCCAGAAATCCATTCAGGAATGCAGTTTTGACATCCATCTACCAAATTTCATAATCATAAAATGCGGCAATTGCTAACATGATTCGGGCAGACTTAAGCATCGCTACGGGTGAGAAGGTCTCATCGTAGTCAATCCCTTGAACTTGCCGAAAACCTTTCGTGACAAGTCGAGCTTTGTAGACAGTAATATTACCGTCAGCGTCAGTCTTCTTCTTGAAGATCCATTTATTCTCAATTGCTTGCCGATCAGCGGGCAAGTCAACCAAAGTCCATACTTTGTTCTCATACATGGATCCCATCTCAGATTTCATGGCTTCAAGCCATTTTGCGGAATCTGGGCTTACCATCGCTTCTTCATAGTTCGTAGGTTCATCATGATCTAGTAGCATGATTTCCAGAACAGGATTACCGTACCACTCTGGTGCGGATCTCACTCTGGTTGATCTACGAGGTTCAGTAGTATCTTGATCTAAAGTTTCATGATCATCATCATTAGCTTCCTCTCTAGTTGGTGTAGGTGTCACTGAAACAGTTTTCTGTGATGCACTACTTTCCAATAAGGGAGTAGGTATAGTTACCTCATCAAGTTCTACTTTCCTCCCACTCACTTCTTTCGAGAGAAACTCCTTCTCCAGAAAGTTTCTGAATTTAGCAACAAAAGTCCTGCCTTCGGATCTATGATAGAAGGTGTATCCAATAGTTTCCTTTGGATATCCTATGAAGACACATTTCTCCGATTTGGGTTCGAGCTTATCAGGTTGAAGCTTTTTCACATAAGCATCGCAGCCCCAAACTTTCAGAAATGACAACTTTGGTTTCTTGCCAAACCACAGTTCATAAGGCGTCGTCTCAACGGATTTTGATGGTGCCCTATTTAACGTGAATGCGGTCGTCTCTAGAGCGTATCCCCAAAACGATAGCGGTTAATCAGTAAGAGACATCATAGATCGCACCATATCTAGTAAAGTACGATTACGACGTTCGGACACACCATTACGCTGTGGTGTTCCGGGTGGCGTGAGCTGCGAAACTATTCCGCATTGTTTCAAATGTACACCAAACTCGTAACTCAAATACTCTCCTCCACGATCAGATCGTAGAAACTTTATTTTCTTGTTACGATGATTTTCCACTTCACTCTAAAATTCTTTGAACTTTTCAAATGTTTCAGACTTATGTTTCATTAAGTATATATACCCGTATCTGCTTAAATCATCTGTGAAGGTGAGAAAATAACGATATCCACCACGAGCTTCAATATTCATCGGACCACATACATCTGTATGTATGATTTCCAACAAATCTGTTGCTCTCTCCATAGTACCGGAGAACGGTGTTTTAGTCATCTTGCCCATGAGGCATGGTTCGCAAGTACCAAGCAATTCATAATCAAGTGGTTCCAAAAGCCCATCAGTATGGAGTTTCTTCATGCGCTTTACACCGATATGACCTAAACGGCAGTGCCACAAATAAGTTGCACTATCATTATCAACTCTGCATCTTTTGTCTTCAACATTATGAATATGTGTATCACTACTCTCGAGATTCAATAAGAATAGACCACTCTTCAAGGGTGCATGACCATAAAAGATATTACTCATATAAATAGAACAACCATTATTCTCTGATTTAAATGAATAACCGTCTCGCATTAAACAAGATCCAGATATAATGTTCATGCTCAACGCTGGCACCAAATAACAATTATTTAGGTCTAATACTAATCCCGAAGGTAGATGTAGAGGTAGCGTGCCGACCGCGATCACATCGACTTTGGAACCATTTCCCACGCGCATCGTCACCTCGTCCTTAGCCAATCTTCGCTTAATCCGTAGTCCCTGTTTCGAGTTGCAAATATTAGCAACAGAACCAGTATCAAAGACCCAGGTGCTACTGCGAGCATTGGTAAGGTACACATCAATAACATGTATATCACATATACCTTTGTTCACCTTGCCATCCTTCTTATCCGCCAAATACTTGGGGCAGTTCCGCTTCCAGTGACCAGTCTGCTTGCAGTAGAAGCACTCAGTTTCAGGCTTAGGTCCAGACTTGGGTTTCTTCTCTTGAGCAGCAACTTGCTTGCCGTTCTTCTTGAAGTTCCCCTTCTTCTTCCCTTTGCCCTTTTTCTTGAAACTAGTGGTCTTATTGACCATCAACACTTGATGCTCCTTCTTGATTTCTACCTCCGCAGCTTTCAGCATTGCGAAGAGCTCGGGAATAGTCTTGTTCATCCCTTGCATATTATAGTTCATCACGAAGCTCTTGTAGCTTGGTGGCAGTGATTGGAGAATTCTGTCAATGACGCAATCATCTGGAAGATTAACTCCCAATTGAATCAAGTGATTATTATACCCAGACATTTTGAGTATATGCTCACTGACAGAACTGTTCTCCTCCATCTTGCAGCTATAGAACTTATTGGAGACTTCATATCTCTCAACCGGGCATTTGCTTGAAATATTAACTTCAACTCCTGGAACATCTCATATGCTCCATGACGTTCAAAATGTCCTTGAAGTCCCGATTCTAAGCCGTAAAGCATGGCACACTGAACTATCGAGTAGTCATCAGCTTTGCTCTGCAAGACGTTCATAACATCTGGTGTTGCTCCAGCAGCAGGCCTGGCACCCAGCGGTGCTTCCAGGACGTAATTCTTCTGTGCAGTAATGAGGATAATCCTCAAGTTACGGACCCAGTCCGTGTAATTGCTACCATCATCTTTCAACTTTGCTTTCTCAAGGAACACATTAAAATTCAATGGAACAACAACACGAGCCATCTATCTACAATCAACTTAAACAAGCAAGATACTATCAGGGACTAAGTTCATGATAAATTTAAGTTCAATTAATCATATTACTTAAGAACTCCCACTTAGATAGACATCCCTCTAATCCTCTAAGTGATCACGTGATCCAAATCAACTAAACCATGTCCGATCATCACGTGAGATGGAGTAGTTTCATTGGTGAACATCACTATGTTGATCATATCTACTATATGATTCACGCTCGACCTTTCGGTCTCCGTGTTCCGAGGCCATATCTGTATATGCTTGGCTCGTCAAGTATAACCTGAGTATTCCGCGTGTGCAACTGTTTTGCACCCGTTGTATTTGAACATAGAGCCTATCACACCCGATCATCATGTGGTGTCTCAGCACGAAGAACTTTCGCAACGGTGCATACTCAGGGAGAACACTTCTTGATAATTTAGTGAGAGATCATCTTATAATGCTACCGTTAATCAAAGCAAGATAAGATGCATAAAAGATAAACATCACATGCAATCAATATAAGTGATATGATATGGCCATCATCATCTTGCGCCTGTGATCTCCATCTCCGAAGCACCGTCATGATCACCATCATCACCGGCGCGACACCTTGATCTCCATCGTAGCATCGTTGTCGTCTCGCCAATCTTATGCTTCCACGACTATCACTACCGCTTAGTAATAAAGTAAATCATTACATCGCGATTGCATTGCATATAATAAAGCGACAACCATATGGCTCCTGCCAGTTGCCGATAACTCGGTTACAAAACATGATCATCTCATACAATAAAATTTAGCATCATGACTTGGCCATATCACATCACAACATGCCCTGCAAAAACAAGTTAGACGTCCTCTACTTTGTTGTTGCAAGTTTTACGTGGCTGCTACGGGCTTAAGTAAGAACCAATCTCACCTATGCATCAAAACCACAACGATAGTTTGTCAATTTGACTCCGTTTTAACCTTCGCAAGGACCGGGCGTAGCCACACTTGGTTCAACTAAAGTTGGAGAGACTGTCGCCCGCAAGCCACCTATGTGCAAAGCACGTCGGGAGAACCGGTCTCGCGTAAGCGTACGCATAATGTCGGTCCGGGTCGTCTCATCCAACAATGCCGCCGAACCAAAGTATGACATGCTGGTAGGCAGTATGACTTATATCGCCCACAACTCACTTGTGTTCTACTCGTGCATATAACATCAAACCATAAAACCTAGGCTCAGATGCCACTGTTAGTGAACGCAGTAATTTCAAAAAATTTCCTACGCACACGCAAGATCATGGTGATGCATAGCAACGAGAGGGGAGAGTATGATCTACGTACCCTTGTAGATCTCAAAGAAAGCGTTGACACAACATAGAGGAAGTAGTCGTACATCTTCTTCCCGATCCGACCGATCCAAGCACCGTTACTCCGGCACCTCCGAGTTCTTAGCACACGTACAACTCGATGACGCTCCCCGGGCTCCGATCCAGCAAAGCTTTGGGGATGAGTTCCGTCAGCACAACGGCGTGGTGACGATGATGATGTTCCACCGACGCAGGGCTTCGCCTAAGCACTACAACGATATGACCGAGGTGGAATATGGTGGCAGGGGGCACCGCACACGGCTAAGGAACGATCACGAGGATCAACTTGTGTGTTCTAGGGTGCCCCCTGCCTCCGTATATAAAGGATCCAAGGGGGGGTGGTGCGCCGGCCTAGAGGAGGGCGCAGGAGGAGTCCTACTCCTACCGGGAGTAGGACTCCCCTTCCCGTTCCTTGTCCAACTAGGAGAGGTGGAGGGAGAATAGGAAAGGGGGGGCGCCGCCCCTCCCTCCTTGTCCAATTCGGACTAGGGGGAGAGGGGGCGCTTGGCCTGCCCTGGCAGCCCCTTCCTCTTCTCCACATTAGGCCCATAAGGCCCATTAACCCCCCGGGGGGTTCCGGTAACCCCTCCGGCACTCCGGTTTTATCCGAAACTTCTCCGGAACCCTTCCGGTGTCCGAATATAGTCATCCAATATATCAATCTTTATGTCTCGACCATTCCGAGACTCCTCGTCATGTCCGTGATCACATCCGGGACTCCGAACTAACTTCGGTACATCAAAATGCATAAACTCATAATAACTATCATCGTAACTTTAAGCGTGCGGACCCTGCGGTTCGAGAACAATGTAGACATGACCGAGACACGTCTCCAGTCAATAACCAATAGCGGGACCAGGATGCCCATATTGGCTCCTACATATTCTACGAAGATCTTTATCGGTCAGACCGCACAACAACATACGTTGTTCCTTTTGTCATCGGTATGTTACTTGCCCGAGATTCGATCGTCGGTATCCAATACCTAGTTCAATCTCATTACTGGCAAGTCTCTTTACTCGGTCCGTAATACATCATCTCACAACTAACATATTAGTTGTAATGCTTGCAAGGCTTATGTGATGTGCATTACCGAGAGGGCCCAGAGATACCTCTCCGACAATCGGAGTGACAAATCCTAATCTCGAAATATGCCAACCCAACATGTACCTTTGGAGACACCTGTAATGCTCCTTTATAATCACCCAGTTACGTTGTGACATTTGGTAGCACCCAAAGTGTTCCTCCGGCAAACGGGAGTTGCATAATCTCATAGTCATAGGAACATGGATAAGTCATGAAGAAAGCAATAGCAACATACTAAACGATCGGGTGCTAAGCTAATGGAATGGGTCATGTCAATCAGATCATTCAACTAATGATGTGACCTCGTTAATCAAATAACAACTCTTTGTTCATGGTTAGGAAACATAACCATCTTTGATTAATGAGCTAGTCAAGTAGAGGCATACTAGTGACACTCTGTTTATCTATGTATTCACACATGTATTATGTTTCCGGTTAATACAATTCTAGCATGAAAAATGAACATTTATCATGATATAAGGAAATAAATAATAACTTTATTATTGCCTCTAGGGCATATTTCCTTCAGAAGTTTGCAAGTCTCGTAGCATGCACGCATGGTAAACATTGTGTAACAAATTTGAAACATGAGGTGTTATTTGATTGTCTTCCTTATGAGTGGCGGTTGGGGACGAGCGATGGTCTTTTCCTACCAATCTATCCCCCTAGGAGCATCGCGTAATACTTGGTTTTTGATGACCTGTAGATTTTTGCAATGAGTATGTGAGTTTTTTATGACTAATGTTGAGTCCATGGATATTACGCACTCTCACCCTTCCATCATTGCTAGCCTCTTCGGTACCGTGCATTGCCCTTTCTCACCTTGAGAGTTGGTGCAAACTTCGCCGGTGCATCCAAACCCCGTGATACGATACGCTCTATCACACATAAACCTCCTTATATCTTCCTCAAAACAGCCACCAGACCTACCTATTATGGCTTTTCCATAGCCATTCCGAGATATATTGCCATGCAACTTTCCACCGTTCCATTTATTATGACACGCATCATCATTGTCATATTGCTTTGCATGATCATGTGGTTGACATCGTATTTGTGGCAAAGTGCTACATCTTGAGCACTGTGTTGGTTTTCCCTTGAAAGAGGAAAGGGTGATGCAGCAAAGTAGCGTAAGTATTTCCCTCAGTTTTTGAGAACCAAGGTATCAATCCAGTAGGAGGCCACGCACGAGTCCCTTGCACCTACACGAACAAATAAAATCCTCGCAACCAACGCAATAAAGGGGTTTTCAATCCCTTCACGGTCACTTACGAAAGTGAGATCTGATAGATATGATAAGATAATATTTTTGGTATTTTTATGATAAAGACGCAAAGTAAATAAAGCAAAATAAAAATGGTGCAAGAAATAGTTTGTTGATGGAAGATTAATATGATAGAAAATAGACCCAGGGCCATAGGTTTCACTAGTGGCTTCTCTCAAGAGCATAAGTATTACGGTGGGTAAACAAATTACTGTTGACCAGTTGACAGAATTAAGCATAGTTATGAGAATATCTAGGTATGATCATGTATATAGGCATCACGTTCGAGACAAGTAGACCGACTCCTGCCTGCATCTACTACTATTACTCCACACATCGACCGCTATCCAGCATGCATCTAGAGTATTAAGTTCAAAAGAACATAGTAATGCTTTAAGCAAGATGACATGATGTAGAGGGATAAACTCATGCAATATGATATAAACCCCATCTTGTTATCCTCGATGGCAACAATACAATACGTGCCTTGCTGCCCCTACTGTCACTGGGAAAGGACACCGCAAGATTGAACCCAAAGCTAAGCACTTCTCCAATTGCAATAAAGATCAATCTAGTAGGCCAAACCAAACTGATAATTCGAAGAGACTTGTAAAGATAACCAATCATACATAAAAGAATTCAGAGAAGATTCAAATATTGTTCATAGATAAACTTGATCATAAACCCACAATTCATCGGTCTCAACAAACACACCGCAAAAGAAGACTACATCGAATAGATCTCCACAAGAGAGGGGGAGAACATTGTATTGAGATCCAAAAAGAGAGAAGAAGCCATTTAGCTAATAACTATGGACCCGAAGGTCTGAGGTAAACTACTCACACATCATCGGAGAGGCTATGGTGTTGATGTAGAAGCCCTCCATGATCGATGCCCCCTCCGGCAGAGCTCCGGAAAAGGCCCCAAGATGGGATCTCACGAGTACAGAAGGTTGCGGCGGTGGAATTTGGGTTTGGCTCCGTATCTGGTAGTTTGGGGGTACGTAGGTATATATAGGAGGAAGAAGTACGTCGGTGGAGCAACATGGGCCCCATGAGGGTGGAGGGCGCGTCTGGGGGGTAGGCGCGCCCCCTACCCTATGCTTCCTGGTTGCTTTCTTGACGTAGGGTCCAAGTCCTCTGGATCACGTTCGTTCCAAAAATCACGTTCCCGAAGGTTTCATTCCGTTTGGACTCCGTTTGATATTCTTTTTGTGCGAAACTCTGAAATAGGCAAAAAACAGCAATTTTGGGCTGGGCCTCCGGTTAATAGGTTAGTCCCAAAAATAATATAAAAGTGCATAATAAAGCCCAATAATGTCCAAAACAGAATATAATATAGCATGGAACAATCAAAAATTATAGATACGTTGGAGACGTATCAAGCATCCCCACGCTTAATTCCTGCTCGTTCTCGAGTAGGTAAATGATAAAAACAGAATTTTTGATGTGGAATGCTACTCGGCATAATTCCAATGTAATTCTTTTAATTGTGGTATGAATATTCAGATCCGAAAGATTCAAGACAAAAGTTTAATATTGGCATAGAAATAATAATACTTCAAGCATACTAACTAAGCAATTATGTCTTCTCGAAATAACATGGCCAAAGAAAGTTATCCCTACAAAATCATATAGTCTAGCTATGCTCTATCTTCACCACAGAAAGTATTAAATCATGCACAACCCCGATGACAAGCCAAGCAATTGTTTCATACTTTTGATGTTCTCAAACTTTTTCAATCTTCAAGCAATACATGAGCGTGAGCCATGGACATAGCACTATATGTGGAATAGAATGGTGGTTGTGGAGAAGACAAAAAGGGAGAAGATAGTCTCACATCAACTAGGCGTATTAACGGGCTATGGAGATGCCCATTAATAGATATCAATGTGAGTGAGTAGGGATTGCCATGCAACGGATGCACTAGAGCTATAAGTGTATGAAAGCTCAACAAAAGAAACTAGTGGGTGTGCATCCAACTTGCTTGCTCACGAAGACCTGGGGCATTTTGAGGAAGCCCATCATTGGAATATACAAGCCAAGTTCTATAATGAAAGATTCCCACTAGTATATGAAAGTGACAATATAGGAGACTCTTTATCATGAAGATCATGGTGCTACTTTGAAGCACAAGTGTGGTAAAAGGATAGTAGCATTGTCCCTTCTCTCTTTTATCTCTCTTTTTTTGGGCCTTCTCTTTTTTTGGCCTTTTTCTTTTTTTTCGTCCGGAGTCTCATCCCGACTTGGGGGGGAATCATAGTCTCCATCATCCTTTCCTCACTGGGACAATGCTCTAATAATGATGATCATCACACTTTTATTTACTTACAACTCAACAATTACAACTCAATACTTAGAACAAAATATGACTCTATGTGAATGCCTCCGGCGGTGTACCGGGATGTGCAATGATGCATGAGTGACATGTATGAAAGAATTATGAACGGTGAATTTGCCACAAATACAATGTCAACTACATGATCATGCAAAGCAATATGACAATGATGGAGCGTGTCATAGTAAACGGAATGGTGGAAAGTTGCATGGCAATATATCTCGGAATGGCTATGGAAATGCCATGATAGGTAGGTATGGTGGCTGTTTTGAGGAAGGTATATGGTGGGTGTATGATACCGGAGAAAGGTGCGCGGTATTAGAGAGGCTAGCAATGGCGGAAGGGTGAGAGTGCATATAATCCATGGACTCAACATTAGTCATAAAGAACTCACATACTTATTGCAAAAATCTATTAGTTATCGAAACAAAATATTACGCACATGCTCCTAGGGGGATAGATTGGTAGGAAAAGACCATCGCTCGTCCCCGGCCGCTACTCATAAGGAAGACAATCAATAAATAAATCATGCTCCGACTTCGTCACATAACGGTTCACCATACGTGCATGCTACGGGAATCACAAAATTAAACACAAGTATTTCTCAAATTCACAACTACTCAACTAGCATGACTCTAATATCACCATCTCCATATCTCAAAACAATTATCAAGTATCAAACTTCTCTTAGTATTCAGCACACTCATACGATTTTTTTACTAATCTTGAATGCGTAGCATATTAGGATTAATTTCCCAGTTTAAGTAAATTACCATGCTGTTTAGGACTCTCAAAATAATATAAGTGAAGCATGAGAGAATAATATTTTCTATAAAACAAATCCACCACCGTGCTCTAAAAGATATAAGTGAAGTACTAGAGCAAAAACTATATAACTCAAAAGATATAAGTGAAGCACATAGAGTATTCTAATAATTTTCAAATCATGTGTGTTTCTCTCAAAAGGTGAGTGCATCAAAGATGATTGTGGAAAATTAAAAAAAATAAATACTCAAATAATACAAGACGCTCCAAGCAAAACACATATCATGTGGTGAATAAAAATATAGCTCCAAGTAAAGTTACCGATGGAAGTAGACGAAAGAGGGGATGCCTTCCGGGGCATCCCCAAGCTTTGGATTTTAGGTGTCCTTAGATTATCTTGGGGTTCCATGGGTATCCCCAAGCTTAGGCTCTTGCCACTCCTTGTTTCATAATCCATCAAATCTTTTACCCAAAACTTGAAAACTTAACAACAGAAAACTTAAAGTAGAAAATCCCGTGAGCTCCGTTAGCGAAAGAAAACAAAACACCACTTCAAGGTACTGTAATGAACTCATTATTTATTTATATTGGTGTTAAACCTACTGTATTCCAACTTCTATATGGTTTATAAACTATTTTACTAGCCATAGATTCATCAAAATAAGCAAACAACACGCGAAAAACAGAATCTGTCAAAAAACAGAACAGTCTGTAGTAATCTGTAGCTAACGCAAACTTCTGGAACCCCAAAAATTCTAAAATAAATTTCTGGAAGTGAGGAATTTATCTATTAATCATCTTCAAAAATAATTAACTAAATATCACTTTCCAAATAAAAATGGCAGCAATTCTCGTGAGCGCTAAAGTTTCTGTTTTTTTACAGCAAGATCAAAAAGACTTTCCCCAAGTCTTCCCAACGGTTCTACTTGGCACAAACACTAATTAAACACAAAAAACACAACCAAAACAGAGGCTAGATAAATTATTTATTACTAAACAGGAGCAAAAAGCAAGGAATAAAAATAAAATTGGGTTGCCTCCCAACAAGTGCTATCGTTTAACGCCCCTAGCTAGGCATAAAAGCAAAGATAGATCTAGGTATTGCCATCTTTGGTAGGCAATCCATAAGTGGCTCTCATAATAGATTCATATGGTAATTTAATTTTCTTTCTAGGGAAGTGTTCCATGCCTTTCCTTAACGGAAATTGGAATGTAATATTCCCTTCCTTCATATCAATAATTGCACCAATCGTTCTAAGGAAAGGTCTACCAAGAATAATAGGACATGAAGGATTGCAATCTATATCAAGAACAATAAAATCTACGGGCACATAATTCTTATTTGCAATAATAAGAACATCATTAATTCTTCCCATAGGTTTCTTAATGGTGGAATCCGCAAGGTGCAAGTTTAAAGAGCAATCATCAAAATCACGGAAACCTAGCAAATCACACAATGTCTTTGGAATCATGGAAACACTAGCAGCCAAATCACAGAAATCAACAAAGCTGTTTAGATGGGTAGCGGCATCTTCACTAGGAAGGCCGGAAAATGGATCTTTCATGACAAGATTCAGCAAAGCAACATTAATTTCACAAGATTCAGCATCGGTAAGAGGAGCAATCGGAGTGCTAATAAAATCATTGTTGTTGGTATTAGTAAAGTCACACAATTTGGTATTATCTTGAGCCATCATGACAGGCAAGCAATCCAACACACAAGCAAACAAGAAACGGGCAAAAAGAGGCAAATAGGGAAAGAGAAGGAGGACGGAGAGAGAGGGCAAATAAAACGGCAAGGGTGAAGTGGGGGAGAGGAAAACGAGAGGCAAATGGAAAATAATGTAATGCGGGAGATAAGGGTTTGTGATGGGTACTTGGTATGTTGACTTTTGCGTAGACTCCCCGGCAACGACGCCATAAATCCTTCTTGCTACCTCTTGAGCACTGCGTTGGTTTTACCTTGAAGAGGAAAGGGTGATGCAGCAAAGTAGCGTATGTATTTTCCTCAGCTTTTGAGAACCAAGGTATCAATCCAGTAGGAGGCCACGCACGAGTCCCTCGCACCTACACAAACAAATAAAATCCTCGCAGCCAACACAATAAAGGGGTTGTCAATCCCTTCACGGTCACTTTCAAAAGTGAGATCTGATAGATATGATAAGATATTATTTTTGGTATTTTTATGATAAAGATGCAAAGTAAATAAAGCAAAATAAAAACGGTGCAAGAAATAGTTTGTTGATGGAAGATTAATATGATAGAAAATAGACTCGGGGGCCATAGGTTTCACTAGTGGCTTCTCTCGAGAGCATAAGTATTACGGTGGGTAAACAAATTACTGTTGACCAATTGACAGAATTGAGCATAGTTATGAGAATATCTAGGTATGATCATGTATATAGGCATCACGTCTAAGACAAGTAGACCGACTCCTGCCTGCATCTACTACTATTACTCCACACATCGACCGCTATCCAGCATGCATCTAGAGTATTAAGTTCAAAAGAACAGAGTAACGCTTTAAGCAAGATGACATGATGTAGAGGGATAAACTCATGCAATATGATATAAACCCCATCTTGTTATCCTCGATGGCAACAATACAATACGTGCCTTGCTGCCCCTACTGTCACTGGGAAAGGACACCGTAAGATTGAACCCAAAGCTAAGCACTTCTCCCATTGCAAGAAAGATCAATCTAGTAGGCCAAACCAACTGATAATTCGAAGAGACTTGCAAAGATAACCAATCACACATAAAAGAATTCAGAGAAGATTCAAATATTGTTCATAGATAAACTTGATCATAAACCCACAATTCATCAGTCTCAACAAACACACCGCAAAAGAATATTACATCGAATAGATCTCCACAAGAGAGGGGGAGAACATTGTATTGAGATCCAAAAAGAGAGAAGAAGCCATCTAGCTAATAACTATGGACCCAAAGGTCTGAGGTAAACTACTCACACATCATCAGAGAGGCTATGTTGTTGATGTAGAAGCCCTCCGTGATCGATGCCCCCTCCGGCGGAGCTCCGGAAAAGGCCCCAAGATGGGATCTCACGGGTACAGAAGGTTGCGGTGGTGGAATTAGAGTTTTGGCTCCGTATCTTGTAGTTTGGGGGTACGTAGGTATATATAGGAGGAAGAAGTACATCGGTGGAGCAACGTGGGCCCCACGAGGGTGGAGGGCGTGCCTGGGGTGGGGGGTAGGCGCGCCCCCTACCTCGTGCCTTCCTGGTTGCTTTCTTGACGTAGGGTCCAAGTCCTCTGGATCACGTTTGTTCAAAAATCACGTTCCCGTAGGTTTCATTCCGTTTGGACTTCGTTTGATATTCTTTTTCTGCGAAACTCTAAAATAGGCAAAAAAACAGCAATTCTGGGCTGGGCCTCCGGTTAATAGATTAGTCCCAAAAATAATATAAGAGTGTATAATAAAGCCCAATAATGTCCAAAACAGAATATAATATAGCATGGAACAATAAAAAATTATAGATATGTTGGAGACGTATCACAAAGCCACCGTTCATGATTTTTTCATACATGTTACTCTTGATTCATCGCAATCCCGGTACACTGCCGGAGGCATTCATATAGAGTCATATCTTGTTTTAGTATTGAGTTGTAATCATTGAGTTGTAAATAAATAGAAGTGTGATGATCATCAGTAATAGAGCATTGTCCCATAAAAAAATTAAGAAAATAAAGGCCAAATAATAAAAAGAAGGCCCAACAAAGGGGGGGGGGCAATGCTACTATCCTTTTTTCCACACTTGTGCTTCAAAGTAGCACCATGATCTTTATGATAGAGAGTCTCTTGTTTTGTCATTTTCATATACCAGTGGGAATTTTTCATTATAGAACTTGGCTTGTATATTCCAACAATCGGCCTCCTCAAGTGCCCTAGGTCTTCGTGAGCAAGCAAGTTGGATGCACACCCACTTAGTTTATTTTGTTGAGCTTTCATACATTTATAGCTCTAGTGCATCCGTTGCATGGCAATCCCTACTCGTTGCATTGACATCAATTGATGGGCATCTCCCTAGCCCATTGATTAGCCGCGTCGATGTGAGACTTTCTCCTTTTTTGTCTTCTCCACATAACCCCCTTCATTATATTCTATTCCACCCATAGTGCTATATCCATGGCTCACGCTCATGTATTGCGTGAAAGTTGAAAAAAGTTTGAGATTACTAAAGTATGAAACAATTGCTTGGCTTGTCATCGGGGTTGTGCATGATGAGAGCATTCTTGTGTGACGAAAATGGAGCATGACCAAAAAATATGATTTTGTAGGGATGAACTTTCTTTGGCCATGTTATTTTGAGAAGACATGATTGCTTAGTTAGTATGCTTGAAGTATTATTATTTTTATGTCAATATTAAACTTTTATCTTGAATCTTTCGGATCTGAATATTCATGCCACAATAAAGAAAATTACATTGAGAAATATATTAGGAAGCATTCCACATCAAAAATTCTGTTTTTATCATTTACCTACTCGAGGACGAGCAGGAATTAAGCTTGGGGATGCTGATACGTCTCCAACGTATCTATAATTTTTTATTGTTCCATGCTATTATATTATCTATTTTGGATGTTAATGGGCTTATTTTTACACTTTTATATTATTTTTGGGACTAACCTATTAACCAGAGGCCCAACCCAAATTGCTATTTTTTTTGCTTATTTCAGTGTTTCATAGAAAAGGAATATCAAACGGAGTCCAACCGGAATGAAACCTTCGGGAACGTGATTTTTGGAACAAACATGATCCAGATGACTTGGAGTGGACGTCATGCAATCAACAAGGCGGGCACGTGATAACCCACAAGTATAGGGGATCGCAATAGTTTTCGAGGGTAGAGTATTCAACCCAAATTTATTGATTCGACACAAGGGGAGCCAAAGAATATTCTCAAGTATTAGCAGCTGAGTTGTCAATTCAACCACACCTGGAAACTTAATATCTGCAGCAAAGTGTTTAGTAGCAAAGTAATATGATAGTGGTGATAACGGTAGCAAAAGGTAACAATAGTAGAAGTAATGTTTTTGGTATTTTGAAGTGATGATAGCAATAGCAACGGAAAAGTAAATAAGCGAAGAACAATATATGGAAAGCTTGTAGGCAATGGATCAGTGATGGAGAATTATGCCGGATGCGGTTCATCATGTAACAATCATAACCTAGGGTGACACAGAACTAGCTCCAGTTCATTGATATAATGTAGGCATGTATTCCGAATATAGTCATACATGCTTATGGAAAAGAACTTGCATGACATCTTTTGTCCTACCCTCCCGTGGCAGCGGGGTCCTTACGAAAACTAAGGGATATTAAGGCCTCCTTTTAATAGAGTACCGGAACAAAGCATTAACACATAGTGAATACATGAACTCCTCAAACTACGGTCATCACCGGTAAGTATCCCGATTATTGTCACTTCGGGGTTAACGGATCATAACACATAATAGGTGACTATAGACTTGCAAGATAGGATCAAGAACAATCATAAATTGATGAAAACATAATAGGTTCAGATCTGAAATCATGGCACTCGGGCCCTAGTGACAAGCATTAAGCATAGCAAAGTCATAGCAGCATCAATCTCAGAACATAGTGGACACTAGGGATCAAACCCTAACAAAACTAACTCGATTACATGATAGATCCCATCCAACCCATCACCGTCCAGCAAGCCTATGATGGAATTACTCATGCACGGCGGTGAGCATCATGAAAATGGTGATGGAGGATGGTTGATGATGACGGATTCCCCTCTCTGGAGCCCCGAACGGACTCCAGATCAGCCCTCC
The DNA here is from genome assembly GCF_002162155.2 of Triticum dicoccoides. Taxonomy (NCBI): domain Eukaryota; kingdom Viridiplantae; phylum Streptophyta; class Magnoliopsida; order Poales; family Poaceae; genus Triticum; species Triticum dicoccoides. The sequence continues at coordinate 662,582,638 of NC_041388.1, read as the reverse complement.
CGAGAGGTTTTAGGGCTTGGCGGCGGCTCCGTATCGTAAAACGTAATGATTTCTTCTCTCTGATTTTTTTCTCCCCGAAACTCAATATATGGAGTTGGAGTTGGAGTCGGAGAGTCAATAGCGGGCCCACGAGGTAGGGGGCGCGCCCTCCACCCTCGTGGAGAGGTGGTGGGCCCCCTGGCCTTCATCTTTTGCAGGTATTTTTCTTATTTTCTGAAAAGTGGCTCTATGAAGTTTCAGGTCATTCCGAGAACGTTTGCTCCTGCACATAAATAACACCATGGTAATTCTGCTAAAAACAACGTCAGTCTGGGTTAGTTCCATTCAAATCATGCAAGTTAGAGTCCAAAACAAGGGCAAAAGTGTTTGGAAAAGTAGATACGTTGGAGACTTATCAACTCCCCCAAGCTTAAACCTTTGCTTGTCCTCAAGCAATTCAGTTGACAAACTGAAAGTGATAAAGAAAAACTTTTACAAACTTTGTTTGCTCTTGTTGTTGTAAATATGTAAAGCCAGCATTCAAGTTTTTAGCAAAGATTATAACTAACCACATTCACAATAACACATAGGTCTCAAGTTTACTCATATCAATGGCATAATCAACTAGCGAGCAATAATAATAAATCCCGGATGACAACACTTTCTCAAAACAATCATAATATGATATAACAAGATGGTATCTCGCTAGCCCTTTCTGAGACCGCAAAACATAAATGCAGAGCACCTTTAAAGACCAAGGACTGACTAGACATTGTAATTCATGGTAAAAGAGATCCAGTCAAGTCATACTCAATGTAAACTAACAGTAATGAATGCAAATGACAGCGGTGCTCTCCAACTGGTGCTTTTTAATAAGAGGATGATGACTCAGCATAAAAGTAAATAGATAGGCCCTACGCAGAGGGAAGCATGGATTTGTAGACGTGCCAAAGCTCGGTTTTGAAACATAGGTGAATAATATTTTGAGCGGTATACTTTGATTGTCAACATAACAACCAAGAGATGGTGATATCTTCCATGCTACACACATTATAGGCGGTTCCCAAACAGAATGGTAAAGTTTATACTCCCCCTTCCACCAACAAGCATCAATCCATGGCTTGCTCGAAACAATGAGTGCCTCCAACTAACAAGAGTCCCAGGGGGAGTTCTGTTTGCAATTATTTTGATTTAGTTTGCATAAAGCATGGGACTGGGCATCCCGGTGACCAGCCATTTATCTCGTGAGTGAGGAGCGGAGTCCACTCCTCTTGAGAATAATCTGCCTAACATGGAAGATACAGGCAGCCCTAGTTGATACATGAGCTATTCGAGCATACAAAACAGGATATTTATTTGAAGGTTTAGAGTTTGGCACATACAAATTTACTTGGAACGGCAGGTAGATACCGTATATAGGTAGGTATAGTGGACTCATGTGGAATAACTTTGGGGTTTAAGGAGTTTGGATGCACAAGCAGTATTCCCGCTTAGTACAGGTGAAGGCTAGCAAAAGACTGGGAAGCGACCAGCTAGAGAGCGACAACAGTCATGAACATGCATTAAAATTAATCAACACCGAGTGCAAGCATGAGTAGGATATAATCCACCATGAACATAAATATCATGAAGGCTATGTTGATTTTGTTTCAACTACATGCGTGAACATGTGCCAAGTCAAGTCACTTAAATCATTCAGAGGAGGATACCACCCTATCATACCACATCATAACCATTTTAATAGCATGTTGGCATGCAAGGTAAACCATTATAACTCATAGCTAATCAAGCATGGCATAAGAAACTATGATCTCTAATTGTCATTGCAAACATGTTTAATCATAATAAGCTGAATCAGGAACGATGAACTAATCATATTTACAAAAAGAAAAGAGGTCGAGTTCATACCAGCTTTTCTCATCTCAGCCAATCAATCATATAACATCATAATTTCCTTTCACTTGCACGATCGAATGATGTGAATAATAATAATGGTGCACGTGCATTGGACTAAGCTGTAATCTGCAAGCATTCAATAAACAGGAGAAGACAAGGCAATATGGGATCTTTTGTCAGATCAACAATAATGCATATAAGAGCCACTTCAACAATTTAATTATGGTCTTCTCCCATCGACCCCCAAAGAAAAGAACAGAAATAAAACTATTTACACGGGAAAGCTCCCAACAAGCAAAAGAAGAACATGAAATCTTTTTGGGTTTTCTTTTTAATTACTACTACAAGCATGGAAATTAAATTAATTAAAAGCTACAACTAATTTTTTTTGGTTTTTCTTAAGGTTTATTAAACACACAAGAAGAAAGCATAAAAAGGAAAATAAACTACCATGGATGATACAATGAAAAAGTATGAGCACCGACATCTAGCAATGAGTGTGTGAACATAAATGTAATGTCGGTGGGAAATACGTACTCCCCCAAGCTTAGGCTTTTGGCCTAAGTTGGTCTATGGCCACGGCTGGCTTGGCGGATATCCATAATAATAGTTGGGGTCGTACTGAGAAGAAGAAGAGGAAGACTCCGATTGCCACTGGCTGACAATCATCTCTGGATCCCACTGATAATTAGACTGTCGTGAAGGATCAATTTGTGGTTCCGGCTCTGGCTCCTCAGCTGGTGCAGGGTTCCGGTAGGCGTGAATAGCCTTCAACGGAACAAGGTACGTGCCTACAGATAAATCAAATAAAGAAGGAGCAGGCAGGGTAATAGTCTCAGGATGGTGTTTATTAAAGAACAATTGATATTTAAGCTCTCCTTCCCTATTCTTAACAATAAAATCATGTGCCACCATACTTTTATAATCTAGATAAACACGAGGCAGCACTTTTTCTTCCTTCTCATAATGCCTAATAGGTATGTTAAAATGTGCAGCTAGGCGTGAAGCATAGATGCCTCCAAAGATGGGGCCCTTTGTATGGTTCAGACTTAACCGTTTGGCAATAATACCGCCCATACTAACAGAGTTATCACCGTATAAACCATGGAGCAAAATATTAATATCAGGGATACTAAGGTTTCCACAGTTTCCGCGACCAATTAAACAACGACTAGCAAATAATGCAAAGTAACGTAAAACAGGAAAATGTATGCTAGTGATTCGTGCATCGGAAACCTTCCTTGTTTCCCCTACAATGATAGTATCAATGAACCCCTCCACATCATCGTGATGTGGTTCTTCTGTCTTGCCCTCAAAAGGGACTAAACAAACCCGACAAAAATCATAAAGTGACATCTCCTTATGCTCATCATATAAACGAAACTCCACTGTAGGTGGTGAGCTCCTAGAATGGAAATGAAAGTTTTGCACAAAGGTATTTGTGAGTAAGAGATACTGATCGCATTGGTTGTGGAGGAAAGCGATGAGGCCTGCATTTTTAGCCAATTCATGAAAATCTTCATAAATCCCGGCTGCTCTCAAGAAATCATCGAAAGGCCATTCACATGCCCGAATCTCCGCGGTGTGAGGCAGATTATACTTAGGCTTTGGTGCCTTTTCCTTCGAGCTTTGGCTCGATGAGCCCCTCAAAAGTCTCCTCATCATTTTTTGAAAAATTCTGAAATTTTTAGTAACTTCAAAATAAAAGTAAACCAAACTCAATAATATTGATAGCAACTACTCCTACAAGTCCCTAGAGCCTATATCATGCATCAAAACTACTTGGAACCATATAAATTTGACATGCAAGCTCAAGAACAGGGTCACCTAAGAAACAAAAATTTGCAATGAATACAACACTAGAACAAAAACTAATTGGACCAATGGAGGAGTCAGATACCAAGGAACAATCTCCCCAAGCAGTTTTGTGAGAGGTGCTTTGAGCAAGGAGATCGAAAATGGCAGCAAAGTGAGCTAGAACTCGTGCTTGAGCTGGATATTCGTGTTTGTGGGAGGAAGATGAAGTGTGTGGGTGCAGGAATAAGTGGAGGAGGACCACCATGGGCCCACGAGGAAGGGGGGCGCTCCCAGGGGGGTAGGGCGCGCCCTCCACCCTCGTGGGCAGGTGGTTGACCCCCTGCTATCTTCTCAGTGCCAAATATTCTCAAATTTTCTGGAAAAAATCATATTTAAATTTAAGGGCATTTGGAGAACTTTTATTTTCGAGGTATTTTTATATTGCACGGATAATCAGATAATAGACAGAAAAATACTTATTTTTATTTTATTTAATGTAAATAACAGAAAGTAAAAGTGGGGTACAGAAGGTTGTGCCTTCTAGTTTCATCCATCTCATGATCATCAAAAGGAATCCACTAACAAGGTTGATCAAGTCTTGTTAACGAACTCATTCCGAATAACATGGAACTGGAGAAATTTCGAATAACACTATGTTACCTCAACGGGGATATGCACATCCCCAATAATAAGAATATCATATTTCTTCTTGACAGTAGGAAGAGGAAATTCAAAACCTCCAAATATAATCGATGGCATTTTTCCAATAGAGTTGATACTATGAACTTGAGGTTGTTTCCTCAGAAAGTGTACCGTGTGCTCATTACCATTAACATGAAAAGTGGCATTGCCTTTAGTGCAATCAATAACAGCCCCTGCAGTATTCAAAAAGGGTCTTCCAATAATAATAGACATACTGTCGTCCTCAGGAATATCAAGAATAACAAAGTCCGTTAAAATAGTAATGTTTGCAACTACAACAGGCACATCCTGACAAATACCGACAGGTATAGCAACTGATTTATCAGCCATTTGCAAAGATATTTCAGTGGGTGTCAACTTATTCAAATCAAGTCTACGATATAAAGAGAGAGGCATAACACTAACACCGGCTCCAAGATCACATAAAGCAGTTTTAACATAGTTTCTTTTAATGGAGCATGGTATAGTGGGTACTCCTGGATCTCCAAGTTTCTTTGGTATTCCACCCTTAAAAGCATAATTAGCAAGCATGGTGAAAATTTCAGTTTCCGGTATCTTTCTTTTATTTGTAATTATATCTTTCATGTACTTAGCATAAGGATTGGTTTTGAGCATATCAGTTAATCGCATACGCAAAAAGATAGGTCTAATCATTTCAGCAAAGCGCTCAAAATCCTCATCGTCCTTTTTCTTGGATGGTTTGGGAGGAAAAGGCATGGGTTTCTGAACCCAAGGTTCTCTTTCTATACCATGTTTCCTAGCAACAAAATCTTTTTTATCATAACGTTGATTCTTTGATTGTGGGTTATCAAGATCAACAACAGGTTCAATTTCTATGTCATTATCATTACTAGGTTGAGCATCATTATGAACATTATCATTAACATTACCACTAATTTCAGGTTCATTACCGGATTGAGTTTCAGCATCAGAAATAGAAATATCATTTGAATTCTCAGGTGTTTCAGCAATAGGATCAAAAAAAGCATGCAAAGTCCTATCATTTTTCTTTTTCTTCTTTTTAGAAGAACTAGGTGCATCTATATTATTTCTGTGAGAATCTTGCTCAATTCTCTTAGGGTGGCCTTCAGGATACAAAGGTTCCTGAGTCATTCTACCAGTTCTAGTAGCCACTCTAACAGCATTATCATTATCTTTACTATTCAATTCATTGAGCAAATCATTTTGAGCTTTAAGTACTTGTTCTACTTGAGTGGTAACCATAGAAGCATGTTTACTAATGAGTTTAAGTTCACCTTTAACATTAGCCATATAATCACCCAAGTGTTCAAGCATATTTTAATTGTATTTCAATTGTCTACCAAAATAAACATTAAAATCTTCTTGCTTAGCCATAAATTTATCAAACTCATCTAAGCATGGGCTAGCAAATTTAGTAAATGGAATTTCAGCTTTATCATATCTATAGAGAGAATTTACCTTTACTACCTGTGTCGGGTTATCAAGACCATGAGTTTCTTCAATAGGTAAAGGATTAAGATTATATGTTTCTTCAACAGGCGGTAAATTAAGACCATGTATTTCTTCAATAGGAGGTAAATTCTTAACATCTTCAGCTTTAATACCTTTTTCTTTCATAGATTTCTTTGCCTCTTGCATATCTTTAGGACTGAGAAATAGAATACCCCTCTTCTTTGGAGTTGGTTTAGGAATAGGCTCAGGAATTGGCTCCGGAGGTGTCCAATTATTTTCATTTGTCAACATATTATTCAATAGAATTTCAGCTTCATCCGGTGTTCTTTCCCTGAAAATAGAACCAACACAACTATCCAGGTAATCTCTGGAGGCATCGGTTAGTCCATTATAAAAGATATCAAGTATTTCATTTTTCTTAAGAGGATGATCAGGCAAAGCATTAAGTAATTGGAGAAGCCTCCCCCAAGCTTGTGGGAGACTCTCTTCTTCAATTTGCACAAAATTATATATATCCCTTTAGCATCACCTTTTAATGAGAACGGAAATATTTTAAGGATATAAAAGTAACGAGTTCTCTCGTCTTTAGTAAACAGGGTAGCTATATCATTTAATTTAGTAAGATATGCCACAACAGTGTCACATTCATAACCATGAAAAGGATCGGATTCAACCAAAGTAATTATATTAGGATCAACAGAGAATTCATAATCCTTATCAGTAACAAAGATAGGTGAAGTAGCAAAAGCAGGGTCAGGTTTCATTCTAGCCTTTAGAGATTTCTTACTCCATTTAGCTAATAACCTTTTGAGTTCATTTATATTTTTGCAAGCTAAAATAGCTAAAGAAGCTTCTTGATCAAAAAAATAACCCTTAGGAATAACAAGTGATTCTTCATCATCACTTTCATCAGTATCATCAGATTCAATATTTTCAATTTTTCTAGCCCTAGCAAGTTGTTCATCAAGAAAATCACTAAGTGGCACAAAAGTATCACGCATAGAGGTAGTTTCATCATAAGTATCATGCATAGCAGAAGTGGCATCATCAATAACATGTGACATATTAGAACGAATAGCAGAAGCATGTGTAGGTGTCGCAAACTTACTCATAACAGAAGGTGAATCAAGTGCAGAGCTAGATGGCAGTTCCTTACCTCCCCTCGTAGTTGAGGGATAGATCTTGGTTTTTGATCTCTCAAGTTCTTCATAATGATAAGCAGATATATATCCCAAGTGACTCAAAGAATAGAGCTATGTTCCCCGGCAACGGTGCCAGAAAATAGTCTTCATAACCCACAAGTATAGGGGATCGCAACAGTTTTCGAGGGTAGGGTATTCAACCCAAATTTATTGATTCGACACAAGGGGAGCCAAAGAATATTCTCAAGTATTAGCAGCTGAGTTGTCAATTCAACCACACCTGGAAACTTAATATCTTGTGCAAAGTGTTTAGTAGCAAAGTAATATGATAGTGGTGATAACGGTAGCAAAAGGTAACAATAGTAGAAGTAATGTTTTTGGTATTTTGTAGTGATGATAGCAATAGCAATGGAAAAGTAAATAAGCGAAGAACAATATATGGAAAGCTCGTAGGAAATGCATCAATGATGGAGAATTATGTCGGATGTGGTTCATCATGTAACAGTTATAACCTAGGGTGACACAGAACTAGCTCCAGTTCATTGATATAATGTAGGCATGTATTCCGAATATAGTCATACGTGCTAATGGAAAAGAACTTACATGACATCTTTTGTCCTACCCTCCCGTGGCAGCGGGGTCCTTACGGAAACTAAGGGATATTAAGGCCACCTTTTAATAGAGTACCGGAACAAAGCATTAACACATAGTGAATACATGAACTCCTCAAACTACGGTCATCGCCGGTAAGTATCCCGATTATTGTCACTTTGGGGTTAACGGATCATAACACATAATAGGTGACTATAGACTTGCAAGATAGGATCAAGAACACTCATATATTAATGAAAACATAATAGGTTCAGATCTGAAATCATGGCACTCGGGCCCTAGTGACAAGCCTTAAGCATAGCAAAGTCATAGGAACATCAATCTCAGAACATAGTGGACAATAGGGATCAAACCCTAACAAAACTAACTCGATTACATGATAGATCCCATCCAACCCATCACCGTCCAGTAAGCCTACGATGGAATTACTCACGCACGGTGGTGAGCATCATGAAATTGGTGATGGAGGATAGTTAATGATGACGATGGCGACGGATTCCCCTCTCCGGATGTAACATCCCAAAATTCTAAATTTTGGAATGTTATAATAAATAGATAGATTTGATTGATTGCATGAAATTGAGTGAAATTCGAAACCTTTTTGAAAGTTAAATGAGAAGGAATAAAAGGACTTTCCCAAAACTTTCATATTTCATTCGTGGTCTCCGTGAATTCAAATTCTTTTCACCACGAAACCTTGGAGAGAAGATAACATGACTTTCATTATTTAAATGACAAGGGGTGTTGAAAATATTTGAATTTCATTTGGAAAATATTTCCAATTCAGAAACTTTAAGCAACTCAATGATTTTCACGAGAGGAGATAAAATGACTTCTTCAAATTATGAAATATGAGTTGGGAGTTTCAAGGATCAAATTCAAAGTCCTTTTGGAAATTATTTTTTTATTTGGAGTTATTTGAGTTTTATTCAAATTATTTTTATCCAAAAATAAAATACATGGAAAATAGGGTAACATGATTCCCTACAATAGAAAATTGGAGAAAAATTTATTTGAAATCATTTTGGTATTTTTAAAATAGTTTTTATTGGATTTTACTAGACCAATAGCACTCTTTGATTTATCTGAATTTGTGTGGATTTTATTTGGCATTATAAAAATGTCCATGTTGTAGAAAATCTTTTATTATATGCCTATATAATATTTTTAGTTATTTTGTTTTTATTATTTTAGTTCTCTGAAAAAATGTGTGTGTTATAAAAAAAATCTAAAAAAAAAGTTTCCCTTCGCCGAACTGGGCCGGCCCAGCTAGCCAGCCAGGCTACGACCCAGCCCAGCGCCGCGCCCCGCTCGTCCCCGAGCTCGGGCAAACTCCCGCACTCGCACGCCGGACGCCGCCGCCGTCCTGCACCAGGACTCCGCCGCCGCCTCGACCTCGCCCCCTTCTCCAAGTCCTCCTCCCCTCCCCTATAAAACCCGAGGCCTCGGGCCCCGTTCCTCTCCTCCTCGCCGCATCGCCGCCTCCCGCATCCCGTCGCCGCCGCGCCGCTGCTCGCCGGTGCCGCCACCCGTTGCATCGCATGCGCCTCCACCCCGCGCGCCTCGCTTAGCCCCTCGCCGCCCCGCATAGCTGCTGCCTCCGCCGCCCTGCGCCGCTGCTGCCGGAGCGTGCTGCCCTCGCCGGAGCCGCGCCGACTCGCCGGACTCGATCCGCCGCCGAAAACCGCCGGTTTTCGATGAAAAACCCAACCGGTATAAACCGCGAACCTCCTCGGTTTATTTTTTTATTCGTTTTCGGTTTTATTCAGAAAACCTAGATCTGTTTTTATTAGGTTTAGTTATATAGCGAACGCTCGCTAGTTTAGGGTTTGTAGCGAACGGTTTTCGTTCGTCGGCGTTCGGTAACGAACGTTCACTATTTAGTTTTTTTCTTTTATTTCTTTAGTTTCTGTCCAGGGAGCTATTTGTAGTAGTTTCTTTTACAGATTAGTCCATGTACTTCAATCGATCACATCTTTTTACTCGTTAGTCCAAATCCAACGAAACCAACACTCACGTCTTTGTTACGACCTCCTCTATCCAGTAATCCAACTCAAACATGTTTTTGAAAAGTTTAAAATTTGAATTAGATCAGATTTGAATTCAAACTTCGTTTGATCATAACTTGAGTTTCGTAACTCCGTTTGAGTTGATTTTTTTTGCAAATCGAAGCTCTTGACTTAAACTTTCTTATAAGGACAAATTCACTTAATTTTGGTACTGTTAGAAATTGTTTTATGTTGCAAGAGTTATTTGCTTGGTTTTGATGTTTTCCGAATTGTCTTCTTCGTTCTTCCCGGTCTTTTGAGTGATTGCTTATGTGTGGTTACTATTGCTTGCTTACGATAGATTGACCGGAGTGTGACGAGTAGAACTATCAAGAGTTATGAGTGCGAATCATCTTCATCAACATTGCAGGCAAGATCACACTTTGATCATATCCCTTTTCATACCCAGTTTTTATGCATTAGTCTCAACCCTCAAACATTGCATGAGTAGGATTGATAACATGTGGGTATTGGGAAGTAGTTGATGAGGTAGGAACCTATTACCCTGCATTCAAACCTTGGGAGTTACTATTACGTTATGCTTATATTGCCATGCTATGCTCGTAGACGTGGATTGGGTTTGAGAGTATTTCATGACAGATGTGAGATTGTTAATTAATGGTTTACTTAAGGTGGCAACTTTAACACATATCTGGGTGGATTGAGGCACCTGGGTATTCCAGCAATTGCCTATCTAGGCACCTGGGTATTCCAGGATTGCCTGTTTTTTATGGACCGACACCCAGGCTCAAAGGGATCATGAGATTATTCATACTAGAAACTTCCGTGTGCATCCACAAGCTATTATGGGCTCTAGCATAGTTGATTAAGTTGTGTGAACTCTTACAGTGGTAGACTAGCAGATGTAGGGGTTGTAGGTGGTATGGTCTACCCATCGTAAGGTGCAAACGCTTCTGAAAGACTATGTCTCGGTCATCCGTTTCTCAAACACCGTGCAATGCGAGATATCCAACGGAGGAGATCGAGTCTTGTGGGGAAAGTGCGCAAACCTCTACAGAGTGTATAAACTAATCATGATTAGCCGTGTCCCCGGTTATGGACGTCTTGAGTATCTAGTACCTGGATTATCATGTGAATCTCATCATGTTACTTTAAATTAAGTTGTTGGGTTTAATGATGTTACTTAATTGGGATTGAGAATGCTATCAACCATTCTCAATGTTCAACAACCACCATGATAGGCTATGAAGAATTTCCAGATTTGTATGACCTAGTAAGACTCCCCTGATGGAACTTGACAGACTATGGAAGTTATCAATACCCGAGATCAAGGTGTATCGGAGAAAGACCGGAGCATGGAGCATTAGAACTCAAAGTTTTTGTCAAGAAACCCTAAGGCAGGAGATATCAACTATGGAATGATAGCTCATGGAAATGGCAAGAGCAGAAACACGACTATCCAAGCTTTTAACGTCCGCTTATGCTATTGTCACCGTGCTGAGTTAAGCATGCATATGCATGGAAGAATTGGATGGTAGAAGGCTGATGGAGCATCTATCAGCAAGAGGTGATGTTTTAACCTTAGCTAATGTATCACCAGGATCTGGAGTGTTACATCCAGAAGTTAAGATGGACCTTTAGGAAGCTATATTTGACAAGGACCATTTCGTGGAGAACTCAGGATCCAGAAGCTGAAAGTAGCCAAGCTGGAGGAGCAAAACCTCGAGATACCGGAGATTGTCAGGAACTGAAGGACAGTATGACCATGGTTCATGTGAAGGATGTTGAAACCAGAAGTTCGGAACGCAACTCCAAAATATTTAAGGACGTCACGAGAGACTTCGCGTCAATAGAGTTGATCTGGCAAAAGAACTTGAGAAAGACAAGCATGATCTGAAGAAGCCATCAGAGACATAAAAAAGACTTGAAGAGTTGGCAATTTTGAAGATTTATTGACCCTTAGAAGACCAAACCCCTGTCCTGTACCTACGTTAGATGCGATGATTGTGAGCTGTCATTTGTTTGATGTTTTTCGACAGCCACAACAAAAATCTGTCTTTTCAAAACTTTTGTTTGTATTGTGTGTATCCCTCTCCCTCTCTCTTATCTTACTCCAAACCCACATGGACCTAAGGATGAATGGAGATGAGCTTGTATTTTCTGGACCGATGAGTCAGTTGGAGACAGACCGATGGATTCAGAACATGGAGGATCACATGGAGAATAACCCTATAGTCGGAAAGGATATGACCCAACATGCTCTTCAGTGCTTTGAAAGAGGTGCTGCTACTTGGTGGAGGATGTACCAAACCATCAATGGATGACAAGGAGTAACCACTTGGAAAGAATTTAAGTTGACTCTGCCAAAGTCTCGGCTTGTTTCCCAGAAGTTGAAGCCTTATGAAAGGACATGAAGAAACCTTGTGCATGCAAGATTTGTGGAGAAATCAGACACACCCATAAAGAACACAAGGATGAATGCCTAATTGTGAAGGAAGTCACCCAGTTGAAGAATGCCCAATTAGGCAGATTACTTGTTTCTTGTGTGAAGGGACTACCCACTATCCTGCTCAGTGTCACATTTACCCCATGGTACAATGAACCATCCAGCAGGAGAAAGAAGTAATGAAAGGAGCCCTCATGGAAATTTTAGAAGAAACTGTGATGAAGGAAGAGATGGAGGACACGCCTAAAGAAGACCCAAGTAAACCCTGCACTAAGTCTTGCTATTCATGTGGAGAAGGACACATCTCCCAAAATTGTTTGAATGGGGATCTAGTATAATTCCCGACAAAGGAAGTAGAATATGACCCATAAGAAATAGAAGCCATGATTGGCATGGAAAGGTCCAGGAAGAGAAGAAGATTGGATTCCAGGAAGGACCTGAGTCATATCACCTGTTACAGGTGCAAGGAGTCAGGGCACTACCTCAATAGTTGCCCAAAAAGGAAACCTCGATACTTTTCAGAAGTAATATGTTTTAGTTGTAATGGAGCAGGGCACTTTGCCAGAGAATGCCCCAAGGAGAAGGAAACTTGTGCTAGATAGTTGACTTTGCAACAAAAGAAATGGAGTAGTAGAAGAGAGAACATTTTCTTTTATATTGAGGTGTTGAGTTGAGACATGTAATGGAAAAGCGAGAGATTGTAATCAATTGAGAGTGAATAAAGTTAGCATCATTGGTACTGATATGGATTTTATGAGTTGTTACTCTATGAAGAAGGATTTTGACCATTTTTTAGGATAAGAGAAATATGGTCTATGGAAGATTTGTGCATTTTAAGGGTGGTAGTACCCTGTAAGAACCCTTGACCTCTGGAAAAGATAAGGATACTCCACTGAGTGGATTTCGGACAAAATGAATAAGAGTTTTGTCTCGATATGTGTGATACCCCAAGAGTATGTGGGATGAAGTTGGAGACTGTCAGTTGTTTGGACCAAATGTGATCAAGGAGTCAGAAGAGAATGTTAAGTTGATTCGAGATATACTGAAGGTAGCTCAGTCCAGGCAGAGGAGATATGCAGACTCAAAAACGCAAGGAGGTAGTCTATGAAGTGGGAGACGGAGCATGTCTTCGTGTGTCCCCTCTGCGAGGAGTTAAACGATTTGTAGTTAAGGGAAAGTTAGCCCTGAGATTTGTAGGACCATACTGAGTTTTGGAGCGTACGGGAGAAGTGGACAACAAGTTGGAGTCACCCGAAGGACTATCAGGAGTTCATGATATGTTTCATATTTCCCAGTTGAAGAAGTGCCATGCAGAGATGGCCAATATTCCCCTGTAAGGACGCTTGACCCTGGAAAGGATAATGATGTTCCACGAAGTGGAATATGGACTTCATAAGTATAAGTTTTTATCTCGGTATGAGGGATATCCCACGAGGATGAAGAGATAAATTACTATTGGACATAAAGGAGGTATGATGCCGGAAATATGGATCAATGGAAACTCCATGATGAGTTTGAGTAATCATGTCTTAGTTTGGTGCCAATAGAAGGAATGAAGACAATACAATTAGATGGATTTAAGAATACTAGGAAGTTGGAAGTTGGAATATTGACCAGTTGCCCGATGATAAGTTCAAGGACTACAAGTGATGAGATGGGCCATAACCCACATACCCCAGGACCTGCCAAGAAGCAAGCACATTTTTGCTGAAGGAAAAACCCTGGAAGAGGATATGCCCTTATCGATAGACAATTTTATAGGAGTAACGCAAAACCTGAGAGTTGTGAAGGAACGATAGATGTTTGTTTGGCTTGCAGAATCAATGGATTATTCCGAACGCAGTTCGTGGACAAGAGAAATTCTGCAATGCTTGTGACGATGACCGCGTGTTAGAATGCGAGATTCGCTAAACCGTATACAGGGTAATGATTTGGGTGCGGGATGGATTGATCACCATACCGACTTACTCTTATTGTTCGCCTTGCTATATGGGATGGTAAATCTGAGTGACTTACCTATAGTAGAGAGACGACGATCAAAACCGTGTTTAAGCCTTAGAATGGTATATGTATTTTTCCCTTGTACAAGGCAGTTTTTGCCAACCGGAGGATATACGGTGAGGATCAACTAGACCCATTTCTTGCAGGAGAAACTATAAATGGTTGACCATCATGAGATATCGATAGTTATTTAGAATTGGCGCCAGACCCGTCAGCTAAGAAGACCAAATCTCGGAATAACCTTACCAAGAGGAAAGGACAAAAGATTGAGGAAAAGGTTATGTCGTTACCGGAAGAGCTCAGAGGAGGAATTTTCTCGAGGATCTGAGAAGACCGACACTGTCAAGAATAAGGATGGAGTATATGAGTTTTGATGGAACAGTAACCATGCTTCTAAGGGTGGTAGCACCCCAGACCCCTGTGATGATGGATGGATTTTGAGGAGACCCCCAAACCCTAACCTTTTCTTGCTAGCCTCTCCAAATCTCGAGGATGAGATTCCTTTTAAGGGTGGTAGGTTTGTAACATCCCAAAATTCTAAATTTTGGAATGTTATAATAAATAGATAGATTTGATTGATTGTTTGATTGATTGTGTGAAATTGAGTGAAATTCAAAACCTTTTTGAAAGTTAAATGAGAAGGAATAAAAGGACTTTCCCAAAACTTCATATTTCATTTGTGGTCTCCGTGAATTCAAATTCTTTTCACCACGAAACCCTGGAGAGAAGATAACATGACTTCTTCCATTATTTAAATGACAAGGGGTGTTGAAAATATTTGAATTTCATTTGGAAAATATTTCCAATTCAGAAACTTTAAGCAACTCAATGATTTTCATGAGAGGAGATAAAATGACTTCTTCAAATTATGAAATATGAGTTGGGAGTTTCAAGGATCAAATTCAAAGTCCTTTTGGAAATTATTTTTTTTATTTGGAGTTATTTGAGTTTTATTCAAATTATTTTTCTCCAAAAATAAAATACATGGAAAATAGGGTAACATGATTCCCTACAATAGAAAATTGGAGAAAAATTTATTTGAAATCATTTTGGTATTTTTAAAATGGTTTTTATTGGATTTTATTAGACCAGTAGCACTCTTTGATTTATCTGAATTTGTGTGGATTTATTTGGCATTATAAAAATGTCCATGTTGTAGAAAATCTTTTTCTGCAAATTTTGGTATATTATATGCCTATATAATATTTTTAGTTATTTTGTTTTTATTATTTTAGTTCTCTAAAAAAAATGTGCGTGTTATAAAAAAATCTAAAAAAAAGTTTCCCTCCGCCGAACTGGGCCGGCCCAGCTAGCCAGCCAGGCTGCGGCCCAGCCCAGCGCCGCGCCCCGCTCATCCCCGAGCTCGGGCAGACTCCCGCACTCGCATGCCAGACGCCGCCGCCGTCCTGCACCAGGACTCCGCCGCCGCCTCGACCTCGCCCCCTTCTCCAAGTCCTCCTCCCCTCCCCTATAAAACCCGAGGCCCCGTTCCTCTCCTCCTCGCCGCATCGCCGCCTCCCGCATCCCGTCGCCGCCGCGCCGCTGCTCGCCGATGCCGCCGCCCGCTGCATCGCATGCGCCTCCACCCCACGCGCCTCGCCTAGCCCCTCGCCGCCCCGCATAGCTGCTGCCTCTGCCGCCCTGCGCCGCTGCCGCCGCCGCGCCGGAGCGCGCTGCCCTCGCCGGAGCTGCGCCGACTCACCGGACTCGATCCGCCGCCGAAAACCGCCGGTTCTCGACGAAAAACCCAACCGGTATAAACCGCGAACCTCCCCAGTTTATTTTTTATTCGTTTTCGGTTTTATTTAGAAAACCTAGATCTGTTTTTTATTAGGTTTAGTTATATAGCGAACGCTCGCTAGTTTAGGGTTTGTAGCAAACGGTTTTCGTTCGTTAGCGCTCGGTAACGAACGTTCACTATTTAGTTTTTTTTTCTTTTATTTCTTTAGTTTTCTGTCCAGGGACCTATTTGTAGTAGTTTCTTTTACAAATTAGTCCATGTACTTCAATCGATCACATCTTTTTACTCGTTAGTCCAAATCCAACGAAACCAACGCTCACGTCTTCGTTACGATCTCCTCTATCCAGTAATCCAACTCAAACATGTTTTTGAAAAGTTTAAAATTTGAATTAGATTAGATTTGAATTCAAACTTCGTTTGATCATAACTTGAGTTCTGTAACTCCGTTTGAGTTGATTCTTTTTGCAAATCGAAGCTCTTGACCTAAACTTTCTGATAAGGCCAAATTCACTTAATTTTGGTACTGTTAGAAATTGTTTTATGTTGCAAGAGTTATTTGCTTGGTTTTGATGTTTTCCGAATTGTCTTCTTCGTTCTTCCCGATCTTTTGAGTGATTGCTTATGTGTGGTTACTATTGCTTGCTTACGATAGATTGACTGGAGTGTGACGAGTAGAACTATCAAGAGTTATGAGTGCGAATCATCTTCATCAACATTGCAGGCAAGTTCACACTTTGATCATATCCCTTTTCATACCCAGTTTTTATGCATTAGTCTCAACCCTCAAACATTGCATGAGTAGGATTGATAACATGTGGGTATTGGGAAGTTGTTGATGAGGTACGAACCTATTGCCCTGCATTCAAACCTTGGGAGTTACTATTACGTTATGCTTATATTGCCATGCTATGCTCGTAGACGTGGATTGGGTTTGAGAGTATTTCATGATAGATGTGAGATTGTTAATTAATGGTTTACTTAAGGTGGCAACTTTAACACATATCTGGGTGGATTGAGGCACCTGGGTATTCCAGCGATTGCCTATCTAGGCACCTGGGTATTTCAGGATTGCCTGTTTTTTTTATGGACCGCCACCCAGGCTCAAAGGGATCATGAGATTATTCATACTAGAAACTTCCGTGTGCAGGCACATGCTATTATGGGCTCTAGCATAGTTGATTAAGTTGTGTGAACTCTTACAGTGGTAGACTAGCAGATGTAGGGGTTGTAGGTGGTACGGTCTACCCATCGTAAGGTGCAAACGCTTCTGAAAGACTATGTCTCGGTCATCCGTTTCTCAAACACCGTGCTGTGCGAGATATCCAACGGAGGAGATCGAGTCTTGTGGGGAAAGTGCGCAAACCTCTACAGAGTGTATAAACTAATCATGATTAGCCGTGTCCCCGGTTATGGACGTCTTGAGTATCTAGTACCTGGATTATCATGTGAATCTCATCATGTTACTTTAAATTAAGTTGTTGGGTTTAATGATGTTACTTAATTGGGATTGAGAATGCTGTCAACCATTCTCAATGTTCAACAACCACCATGATAGTTAATTAAAATGTATTCCTTTGCAGTAGGGAAAAATTGGCTTTTCGCAAAAACATATAACCATAGAGCTTTTCCACCAGACAAATATGCATGTAGTGATAGCCTTTATTCATCATTCTCTATGGGGTGAATTTGCCAGTACATTCAATGTACTGACCCTCTGTGGCTGCAACGTCTCATGTTGCAGGATTTCTTACGACGAGTAAGTGATACGTTAGGGTTACGATTTCTACACTCAACTTTGCCGTTGGTGTTAATGGGAATCCACAACCTTGTTACTTCCGCTATTTTGGATTGAGGTAATAGTATTTTACGTTACTTATACATGTGATTTACCTCTGTTATAAATCCTCGAGTATTGTGTGTGTCAGCATACCGATCCAGGGATGACACTTAAGCACAGAGACTTGATCCATTCGGGTCGGGTCGCTACATCGGAGCCCCGAACGGACTCCAGATCAGCCCTCCCAAGAGGTTTTAGGGCTTGGCAGCGGCTCCGTATTGTAAAACGCGATGATTTCTTCTCTTTGATTTTTTTTCTCCCCGAAACTCAATATATGGAGTTGGATTGGAGTCGGAGAGTCAACAGGGGGCCCACGAGGTAGGGGGCGCGCCCTAGGGGGGTAGGCGCACCCCCCACCCTCATGGAGAGGTGGTGGGCCCCCTGGCCTTCATCTTTTGCAGGTATTTTTCGTATTTTCTGAAAAGTGGCTCCATGAAGTTTCAGGTCATTTCGAGAACGTTTGCTCCTGCACCTAAATAACACCATGGTAATTCTACTGAAAACAACATTAGTCCGGGTTAGTTCCATTCAAATCATGCAAGTTAGAGTCCAAAACAAGGGCAAACGTGTTTGGATAAGTAGATACGTTGGAGACGTATCACCACGAGGCAGGGGGCGCGCCCTCCACCCTCGTGGGCCCCTCGTTGCTCCACCGACCTACTTCTTCCTCCTATATATATCCACGTACCCCGCAAACATCTGGGAGCACCACGAAAACCTAATTCCACCTCCACAACCTTTTGTACCCAAGAGATCTCATCTTGGTTCCTTTTCCAGAGCTCCACCGGATGGGGCATTGATCACGGAGGGCCTCTACATCAACTCCATGGCCCCTCCGATGATGTGTGAGTTGTTTACTTCAGACCTTCGGGTCCATAGCTAGTAGCTAGATGGCTTCTTCTCTCTCTTTGGATCTCAATACAAAGTTCTCCTCGATTCTCTTGGAGATATATTTTATGTAACTCTTCTTTTTGCGGTGTGTTTATCGAGATCCGATGAATTGTGGGTTTATGATCAAGTTTATCTATGAACAATATTGTAATCTTCTCTGAATTCTTTTATGTATGATTGGTTATCTTTGCAAGTCTCTTCGAATTATCAGTTTGGTTTGGCCTACTAGATTGATCTTTCTTGCAATTGGAGAAGTGCTTTGCTTTGGGTTCAATCTTGCGCTGTCCTTTCCCAGTGACAGTAGGGGCAGCAAGGCACGTATTGTATTGTTGCCATCGAGGATAACAAGACGGGGTTTATATCATATTGCATGAGTTTATCCCTCTACATCATGTCATCTTGCTTAAGGCGTTACTCTGTTCTTATGAACTTAATACTCTAGATGCATGCTGGATAGCGGTCGATGTGTGGAGTAATAGTAGTAGATGCAGAATCGTTTTGGTCTACTTGTCTCAGACATGATGCCTATATACACGATCATGCCTAGATATTTTCATAATTATTCGCTTTTCTATCAATTGCTCGACAGTAATTTGTTCACCCACCGTAATACTTATGCTATCTTGAGAGAACCACTAGTGAAACCTATGGCCCCCGGGTCTATTTTCCATCATACAAGTTTCCAATCTATTTTATTTTGCAATCTTTACTTTCAATATATATCATAAAAATACTAAAAATACTTATCTTATTATTATCATCTCTATCAGATCTCACTCTTGCAAGTGGCCGTGAAGGGATTGACAACCCCTTTATCGTGTTGGTTGCGGGGTTCTTATTTTTTTGTGTAGGTACGAGGTGAATCACGCGTGGTCTTCTACTGGATTGCTACCTTGGTTCTCAAAAACCAAGGGAAATACTTACGCTGCTTTACTGCACCACCCTTTCCTCTTCAAGGAAAAACCAATGCAGTGCTCAAGAGGTAGCAAGCGTCTTGATCTATCTCTATAGATCTTGATCCCCAATATATAAGCAGCTTCTCCGAGGTCTTCCATTGAAAAACTCTTATTCAAGTATCCTTTTATGCTACAGGGCTCCCACTCACTTTCTTGTAAATACATGCTTCTTCAAAAGTCTATATAAAACCATATGCTTTGATCACACTATCAAAACGTTTATTCTAACTCCGAGAGGCTTGCACCAGTCCATAAATGGATCGCTGGAGCTTGCACACTTTGTTAGCACCCTTTGGATCGAGAAAACCTTCTGGTTGCATCATATACAACTCTTCTTCCAGAAATCCATTCAGGAATGTAGTTTTGACATCCATTTGCCAAATTTCATAATCATAAAATGCGGCAAGTGCTAACATGATTCAGACAGACTTAATCATCGCTACGGGTGAGAAAGTCTCATCGTAGTCAACCCCTTGAACTTGTCAAAAACCTTTCGCAACAAGTCAAGCTTTGTAGTCAAAACCGGCGGATCTCGGGTAGGGGGTCCCGAACTGTGCGTCTAAGGCGGATGGTAACAGGAGGTAGGGGACACAATGTTTACCCAGGTTCGGCCCCTCTTGATGGAGGTAATACCCTATGTACTGCTTGATTGTTCTTGATAATATGAGTAGTACAAGAGTTGATCTACCACGAGATCAAAGAGGCTAAACCCTAGAAGCTAGCCTATGGAATGATTGTATGTTGTCCTACGGACTAAAACCCTCCGGTTTATATAGACACCGGAGGGGGCTAGGGTTACACAAGGTCAGTTACAAAGGAGGAGATATACATATCCGTATTGCCTAGCTTGCCTTCCACGCCAAGTAGAGTCCCATCCGGACACGGGACAAAGTCTTCAATCTTGTATCTTCATAGTCCAACAGTCCGGCTGTCCAGAGACCCCCTAATCCAGGACTCCCTCAGTAGCCCGTGAACCAGGCTTCAATGACGATGAGTCCGGTGCGCAGTATTGTCTTCGGCATTGCAAGGCGGGTTCTTCTCCAAATCTTGAATATCTGTTAAGTAGTGTCCGGCTCCCATAAATGTTGGACTTCTTGGCTTCTGTGCCCAATAAGGGCTATCTTCCACGCGTCAAGCGAATGCGAGGAGCCAGTGTGTTTTTACATTCGCCCCCCTAGCCAGGTAAATAAATTGTCTATTAAAGGGATGGGGATTCTTAGATCCAATCCACACCATCCTCCCACAGCGAGAATCCATCGGAGCACGCTCGGAAAAATCCATTCCACCATGGCCAACCACCGCAGCTCCTCCTCCCGCCCCCGTAGCCCTAAGCTCGGTGATTGGGAGAGGTGTTCCGTCCCGCACAGTCGTTTAGTAGAGCTGCAGACCCAGGGATTTCTCCCTCCAGCGTATATGGTCCCCGTCTGAGCTGGGCTCGCCACCTATAATGGTGGGGAGCAAGCGGAGAGCTTCCCCAGCCCCTCTAAGGGGGAGCGGGTGTGCCTTGTCCCTTACTTACTAAAGGGGACTTGGATTTCCAATTCATCCGTTCCTCCGCGGGCTCCTGGAGTTTTATGGCCTCCAACTACATAATTTCACCCCTGCTCCCATATTACACATCGCCAGTTATGTGGCCCTTTGCAAGCTATTTCTGGGCTGCGAGGCTCATTTCGAGCTGTGGAAGAGGTTATTTTGCCTTGTGCCCCGCGCACAGAAGGGGTCACTTTATCAGTGGGTGGAGCCGAAATATGGTGCATCGCCGAGACCGGATACCTATCCGGCACTCCGAAGAAGACGTCCGAAGACTGGCTTCCGAGTGGTTTTATATAGAGGACGTCCCCCTTCCAGACCCTATTCGGCGGGGTCTTCCTGAGTTCAACAATGCTCCTCTGAAGAAAGTCGGAAGCTGGCGCCCTCGGAGCCCCCAGGAGGAAGACAACGGAGAAGTCCTTTACCTGATGAACCGGGTTAAAGCGCTGGTCAATCAGGTTTGACAATAATCAAGGTTATGTCAATATGCATAATGCGGGGAGTGCAGCCACTTCAATATCGAGGGCACCCCCTATGGTGTTTTAACGGGGAAGATGATGCTACCCGTTGCGGGCGTAAGGGACCGGACTCCGCTGCTGCTTTAGCAAGAATTATGTCCGAGTTGTTCAAGGGAGAGGAAGAGGAGTTCATCCATATCAAGCCATGAGATGGATTCTCCATGTACAACCCTCCAAGCTAGGTGAGTTATACCTCTTTACTCCCATTCTTCCCGCATCCTTCGTCGTACGTACTCACCTTGCCATTTTACGGCAGGAACTTCGAAAAGCTGTAAGGGAGGTCAACAGCCCGCCTCCACAACCAGAGGACCCTGGTCAGGCCCTCGGTCCCAGACTTGAAGAGGATCCTGACATATTCGTGGAGCTGATAGACAGACAATTCTATCAATTGAGCTGCGATGACGCCATGGTGGCCATAACGGCCGACTATCCCGGACTGCTCCCCGCGTCGCACGTAAGAAAAAGCAAAAATCCCAACTCCAAAAATAGGACCCCCTTTTAAACACTTCACGTACCGTACACATATGGTGTTTTACAGGGAAGGCATTCGGGACGCCATGCCGAACCCGCAGCAACTCGCCAACAAGAGGCACCGAAGCCGGGTAGGCCAAAAAGGAAGGCAATCAGGACGGAGACGCCGGCACAGAGGTATGACACAAAACCTCGCTCCGTGGTTGTCGTCTTTCTCAAAATATAATGACGTCCATGTTTCTTTAATAGAAAGAACGCTCGTCGGACTATATCCGGAGTGGCTGCCGATCACGTCTCCACCAGTAGGGCTCCAGGGCCGGACATAGAGGCGGAAGCTAACATGGGGCGGACGCCGGATGCTCCTCCTACAGAGGATGCAGATGGACTATCCGCTACAAATTCAGAAGTGGAGAGCGCCATGAATCACAGGCGTCGACGGGCCGTACTCCGTGACGCTTGTTTCTCACCAGAGGCATTTGATGCCTTCAATTCTGGAGATGCGTACATCCGTGCTGCTCAAAATGGTCTAGCCAGAGCCACGGACCAGTATGTAAGGGATATACGGGTAAGCAAATCTGACGATTATATGTATCAGTAGCCCCTGAGACTTGAAATAGTTAACATAACTGATTTAAGGATCATCTTATTGTGCAGGTTCTTATAGAGAAGAATTCCCAATTGTCTCAAGAGCTGGACGAGTGCAAGGCCCAGCTGGAAGCCGCTGTTGCCGCATTGAAGGAGTCCAAAAAGGGTCCTCCTGGTAACACCTTTGTCTATTACAAAGAATATGGGTACCAGGTAGTATGCGGCATGTATGCACACCTAACAATAGATGTTGCAGGTGGCCCCGGAGTGAATCCGGAGGCCGTGGAGGCGGATACGGCACGTGATGATCGGCAGCGAAATGTTGGTAAGCGCGTGCTAACGCGAGTTAGGCAGGAGAAAAATAATCTCCAAGACGCCAATATCAGGCTGGGCGTGGAACTGAAGGATGTCTGAGCCCAGCTTGCGGACTCCATGAAGGAGAATAAACGGCTTCGGCGCGGCATTTTTAGTAAGTGCTTGAACGAACTTTTTTAAAAGAGTTCGGCGAAGAAGCCTGCTAACAGCATTATGTCTGCAAGTATGCTGATGGGTCGTCCCGCGGAGGAGATGCCCAGGTCTTCGGGTGATCTTGTACCAGAGCTCTCACGACTGCACGGACAAGTTCAGCAGGTGATGCAGGGTATTGCCCAAGCCTTGTGGCCATCCGCGTCCCCTCCAGGAGGCATGGGGGAGCTTATAGAGAAGCTCAAGGGCAATATCCGATTATGGAAGATATCAGCCTATCGGCAAGGTGCAAGGGAAGCCTGGGCTATGGTGAAGACATGATATACCACGGTGGACCCAAACCACATGGCTGAGGTCAGACCTATGGGGCCCGATGGGAAATAGATCCCTGTCAGTTTAGTGTATGACCAAGTAGAATTAGCCGCAAAGTATTCCCAACAGGATTGTAGGCTAGACAGCCTGTTGGATGGTATAGAGGAAGAATTTAATCAGTCTTAGTGACTGCATACTTCAAGTGACATATGTAATGTCCCTAGCCAGATTGTAAATCATTTGTCATGGCGGACCTTTTCGCTTCGACCTCTGGACCCGATAGTCCGGAGTTTATCCGAATACCCACTCGATTATGTAAAAACCGGGATATGCATGGAAACCAGGTGTAGGGGTCATAAGTGCTTGAACAGACAAGAACCCAACTAGCTATGTTATATTACATGGACTAGCACACTTGCCCGTGCGTTGCAACGGGAGAGATATTTATTAGGAGAAGCAACGAGAGAGAAATGATGAGTCCTCCGAAAACAGTCTCCGCAGCGGTGGCCGACGGAGATAGGAGCTGCGATTTCTCGTGGGTCATGTTTGGCGTACGAGATCTTCATAGTGGTGGGGTTTGTTGGCGTCTCCTATCACGGTGTCACTGGATGCATTAATAATTACAGCACATAAATGAAAGACCCGATGATGTGCTGCTAGCTAGTCGAAGAAACACGTCCTAATAATCAATGGCCAGCGTGAATATTTTAAAATTTAATGCAGCGTCAGTTTCGAAACATTTTTTGAAATTTTTCGAACTTATCATAAAAAATTAGAATGAATTTGCGTATATTCTCCGAAACATGAACAAATTTTCAAATTCCAAATAGCTTTTTGAAAATTCTGAATATTTCGGGAAAATGTGAACAAAACTTTAAATTGGAATATGTTTTGAAATTCACAAACATTTTCTGAAAACAAGAACCTTTTATAATAACTTCAAAATTTTCTGAATTAGCGAACAATTTTTTAAAATGTTTGAACATTCAGAACAAATTTGGAAATGTTTTTTAATTAATAAAATTATTTTAGTTTCATATAAAATTTAGTAAAACAACAACATTTTCAAATTTGAAACAATTTTCAAATGCAAAAAAGTAAGAAAAAAACACTTTTTCAAATGGAAATAATGAATAATTATGGAAAATAAAACATTTTTTGAAAATTGGGAACATTTGTTTATCCGAAAATATTAAGAAAAAAATAAAGTCCTTAACATTTTTTAAAAAAGAAATATTTCTAGAATTTGGAACATTTACCGAAAACTTAAAAAAAGTGAATTTGGGATATTTTGAAAATTTCAAATTTACTAAAAACAATTAAACTTGGAAATGGAAAAAAAGTAAAAAGAAATTGGAAAGAAAAAGAGAAATGAGCAGAAAAAACACAAGATAAAACGAAACTGGGCCGGCCCAGTACAGGGCGTCCTGTGCGAAGCTTTGGGTATTTGACGCTCCGTGCAGCAAATAGGGTTCTGCGAGCTGTATGAGCTGGGAAATAACGGTCTGGCTTGGCTGGGCCTCAGCGCACGGCCCAGGTACGAAATCCTGGACAATAAAAAAGTAAGAAAAAAATAAAGTCCTTAACATTTTTGAAAATAGAAATATTTTTAGAATTTGGAACATTTACCGAAAATTAAAAAAATGAATTTTGAGATATTTTGAAATTTTCAAATTTACTTAAAAAGGAAAAATGAAATTAAACTTGGAATGGGAAAAAAGTAAAAAGAAATAGGAAAGAAAAGGAGAAATGAGCAGAAAAAAACACAGGATAAAACAAAACTAGGCCGGCCCAGTATCGGGCGTCCTGTGCGAAGCTTTGGGTATTTGACGCTCTGTGCAGCAAATAGGATTCTGTGAGCTGTATGAGCTGGAAAATAACGGTCTGGCTTGGCTGGGCCTCAGCGCACGGCCTAGGTACAAAATCCTGGACAATCCGTTTTTCTTTTGCACAAAAATTTAGTACCGCCTCGGATAAAAAATATCTTTTCGTTGGTGAACGGATGAAAAATCGGAGAAACGCACCTTGCTTTATTAGTAGGTATAGATAGTAAGAAACATCTTCCAGGGAGAATAGTTCCGTTAAGGGTTCCTTTTCCTGGGTACGCATGCACTAATGTGCATGTCCGAACTGCGAGACACAGGCTAAAAAACATCTGGGGGCATGTAGTAAATTAAATGAAAGTCATCTTTTATTCACCGATCGAATATCCCCTTAAGAACGCTAGCTTTCGGCTTCACCCAGTCCGAGGTACACATCCGGTTGACCCGGCAGTAACAATCGCAGAGGTGCTCCCCTTATGCCCTAGCCGAATTAACGGGAAGGTAGGGCATAAATACAAGAGCCAGGCAACCCAGCTTGGCCAAAACTTAAGTCATATCGATGCATATAATGGCGAAACAAGATACATGCGGAAGAATAACACATGTGCGGGGCATAAAGCCCGAAAAGATAATTAGATTAAGCTTAAGAAGCCCCCAGGTATATTGAGCACGGTTAGCACACCAAGATTGTGTAATCAAGACACAAGTGTAGCCTTTTAGGGCCGTGAAGAGAGAAAAAAGAGAAAGAAAGAGAGAAAAAACATATGTGCAAAAAATTGATGGAGGTAAGGAGATGAACATAGAGTCCGACGCTAGGCATAGAATCTTCGGAGTCTGGCTGCGTTCCATGGGTTTGGCTCGAGTCGATTATCCGATGCATCCCGCAGACGGTAAGCTCCACCGGTCAGAACCTGGTCGATAATGAAGGGACCTTCCCATTTGGGCTTGAGCTTGTTCTTTTTCTTCTCCGGCAGGCATAGAACTAGTTCGCCAATGTCATAGGTTTTGGCCCGTACTTCTCTGCTTTGATACCTTCGAGCCTGTTGCTGATAGAATGCAGAACGGGCCTTTGCTACGTCGCGTTCCTCCTCCAGGGCATCCAAACTGTCATGCCGACCGAGTTCGGCCTCTCTTTCTTCGTACATGCGCACTCAAGGTGAGTCATGAATTATGTCGCAAGGCAGCACTGCCTCAGCGCCGTACACCATAAAAACGGTGTGTATCCGGTAGTGCGATTCGGCGTGGTCCGCAGCCCCCATAGTACGGAGTCGAGCTCCTCTACCCAATGCGTGTCTGATTCCTTTAGGGACCTGACTAATCTTGGTTTAATGTCGCTCATGATAAGACCATTCGCTCGTTCGACTTGACCGTTAGTTTGCGGATGATAGACAGAAGCATAATCGAGCTTAATGCCCATGTTGCTGCACCAAAGTTTCACCTTGTCGGCTGTAAAGTTCGTGCCGTTGTCAGTGATGATGTTGTGGGGGACGCCATAACGGTGTACAACCCCGGATATGAAGTCTATCACCGGTCCGGATTCAGCCGTTTTGACAAGTTTGGCTTCTACCCATTTGGTGAATTTATCCACCATGAACAGTAACTATTTTTCTTATGGGTTCCCCCTTTGAGGGGTCCGACCATATCAAGCCCCCAGACCGCAAAGGGCCAAGTAATGGGGATTGTTTGGAGGGCGGTATGTGGCATGTGGCTTTGGTTTGCAAAAAGCTGGCAACCAACACAATGTTGGACCAGATGCTGTGCATCTGCCCGGGCCGTCGGCCAATAAAAACCTGTATGGAAGGCCTTGCTTACAAGGGCCCGGGCTACGGCGTGGTGGCCGCCGAGTCCGGCATGGATTTCTTCCAAAAGCTTCCACCCTTCCTCTTCAGAGATGCACCTTTGAAGGACTCCGGTTGTGCTTTTCTTATAAAGCTCTCCCTCATGGACCTTGTAGGCTTCAGATCGCCGCACTATGCAGCGTGCCTCATTTTGGTCCTCGGGTAGTTCCTGCCTAGTTAGGTAGGCTAGGAATGGTTCTGTCCACGGGGTGATGACGGCCATTATCACATGGGCTAAAGGTGTTATTTCGGTGGCAGAACCTCCGATTGTGTCAGAGTCTTTGTTATCTGGGGTTGTGGCCGGGTCCGGACTATTTTTGCCAGTGTCCCCTTCCCATACCACGGATGGTTTGAACAGTCTTTCCAGGAAGATGTTCGGTGGGACAGGGTCACGTTTAGCACCGATACGGGTGAGGATGTCCGCCGCCTGGTTGTTTTCCCGAGCCACATGGTGGAATTCAAGCCCCTCGAACCGAGTTGACATTTTGAGGACGGAGTTGCGATATGCTTCCATTTTCGGATCCTTGGCATCAAAGTCTCCATTTATTTGGGATATTGCAAGGTACGAGTCCCCGCGCACCTCCAGGCGTTGAATGCCCATGGAGACTGCCATCCGGAGACCGTGTAGAAGGGCCTCATATTCAGCCGCGTTATTGGAGTCTGTATATAGTATTTGGAGCACGTATTGTACTGTATCTCTGGTGGGGGATGTCAGGACGACGCCAGCCCCCAGACCGGCCAGCATTTTAGAGCCGTCGAAGTGCATGATCCAATTGGAGTATGCGCCATACTCTTTAGGGAGTTCGACTTCTGTCCATTCGGCCACGAAATCGGCCAATACTTGTGACTTAATGGAGTGTCATGGTTTGTATGTTATGTCGAACGGGAGGAGCTTGATGGCCCATTTGGCAATCCGGCCCGTGGCATCGCGGTTGTTTATTATGTCATTGAGTGGTACTTCAGAGGCCACAGTGATTGAACACTCTTGAAAGCAGTGTCGTAATTCCTGGGATGCCATGAATATCGTGTATGCTATCTTTTGATAATGTGGGTACTGTGATTTGCATAGGGTGAGGACGGTGGATACATAATATACCGGCTTTTGAAGTGAGAATTTATGTCCGTCCATCTCTCGTTCGACGACGAGCACTGTGCTTACAACTTGATCAGTTGCCGCTATATATAATAGCATTGGTTCGCCAACAGTTGGCGTGGCCAAGATTGGGTTGGTGGCCAGGATGGCTTTTATTTCTTCCAGTCCGACCGTGGTTGCATCCGTCCACTCGAAGTGTTCGGTGCGCCGAAGAAGGCGATAAAGGGGAAGTGCCTTTTCTCCTAATCGGGAGATAAAGCGGCTTAAAGCCACCACACATCCAGTCAATTTCTGGATTTGCTTGAGGTCAGTTGGGATATCCAACTGCGACAGAGCTCGGATTTTAGCCGGATTTTCTTCAATTCCTCTACTGGAGACGATGAAGCCCAGGAGCTTTCCGATGGGAACGCCGAAAACACATTTTTCCGGATTGAGCTTAATGTCGTATGTTCGGAGATTGGTGAACGCTAGCCTCGAGTCGTGTATTAAAGAGTCGACGTGTCTGGTTTTAATGACCACATCGTCTACATATGCCTCCACAGTCTTGCCGATATGCTTTTCCAGATATGTCTGGATCATGCGCCGATATGTTGCGCCGGTGTTTTTGAGCCTGAAGGGCATTGTATTAAAACAGAAGGGGCCGTATGGCGTGATAAATGTCGTTGTGTCTTGATCAGACTCCACCATGTTAATCTAGTGGTAACCGGAGTATGCGTCGAGGAAGCACAATGATTCGTGTCCTGCGGTAGCGTCGATGATTTGATCGATGCGAGGGAGTGGAAAGGGATCCTTTGGGCAAGCCTTATTAAGGTCTTTGAAGTCGACACATAGGCGCCAGGATTTGTCCTTCTTTGGTACCATCACCAGGTTTGCTAGCCAGTCCGGATGTTTTATTTCTCTAATAAATCCGGCCTCCAGTAGCTTGGCTACCTCTTATCCCATGGCTTGTCTCTTAGGTTCAGAGAAACGCCGAAGAGTCTGCTTGACCGGCTTGAATCCTTTTAGGACATTAAGGCTATGCTCGGCCAATCTGCGTGAGATTCCTGGCATGTCTGAAGGATGCCAGGAAAATATGTCCCAATTCTCGCGCAGAAACTCCCATACTGCGGCATCTACAGCGGGGTTTAACTATGCCCCGATGGATGCTGTTTTTGTGGGGTCCGTTGGATGGACTTGGAATTTGACTATTTCGTCCGCTGGTTTAAAGGAGGTGGACTTGGATCTTTTGTCTAGTATCACGTCGTCCCTATCCACCGTGGAGTGCAACGCGGTTAACTCCTCTGCCACAAGGACTTCGGATAATGTCTCGAGGGCTAGTGCAGCTGTTTAGTTCTCGGTGTGGAGTGCTATGTCCGAATCACTAACTAGAGTGATGATTCCATTGGGTCCATACATTTTGAGCTTCATGTACCCGTAATGGGGTATGGCTTGAAAAATCGTGAATGCCTCCCGCCCTAGAAGGGCGTGGTATCCGCTACTAAACGAGGCCACTTGGAATGTAATCTCTTCGGACCTGTAATTCTCTAGAGTGCCGAATACCACATCAAGTGTGATTTTCCCAGCGCAACGTGCCTCCTGACTAGGGATGATTCCTCGGAAGGTCGTACTGCTTTGCTCGATACGGTTGTTGTCTATTTCCATTTTTTGGAGAGTTTCCTCATAGATGAGGTTTAATCCGCTGTCGCCGTCCATGAGCACCTTGAGAGCCGAAAGCCGTACACAATTGGACTGAGGACCAAAGCGGCTGGTGCTCGGGCTGTTCAGAATTTAGGTTCGTCACTGGCATTGAAGGTAATAGCCGTGTCACTCCATGGATTTATTACTGCCACGTGGCAGACTTCGGCAAGGCTGCAAAGTGCTCGCTTACGCCTATTATTTGAGGCGAAGGGCTTGAAGACCGTTAATACTGTATTATTATCCGTGGGAAGGTGTTCTGAGATATGTTGGGTGAGGAGATCCTCACCGCTTTTGGCCACCTGCCGGAGTACCCAACATGCTCTAAGGCTGTGTGTTGATATGGCATCCGTTGTACTATGGATTTTGCAGGGCCCGTTAAGCCATCCCTCCAACATGGTTCCACGCCCTTTAGTGGGCTTTTGCTTCTTTGTAATTGAGTCGGGCGACTTATGAGAGTGCACCCTTTTAGTCCGGACTGGGGGTTTTGTCAGAGCCGGATTATCCCAAAATTGCTTTTGGGTTTTCCAGGCACTTTCCATCGCACAGTATTTCCGTACTATGGCCGCCAAGTCAGCGAAGTGTGCTATGTCACGGCGACTTATGGCGTTGAGGATGCCCTTGTCCGTGCAATTGTTGCAAAAGAATGAAATTGCGTCTTCCTCACGACAGTCCTTGACCTTGTTCATTACAAGGAGGAATCTGGCCCAATAGTGATGTACTGTCTCTTGGGGCGCTTGCTTAATGTGGGAAAGATCGTTTGTATCTGGGTGGGTGGGTAGATTTAAGTCCAAACCTTGACCCAATCTACAGTCCTGGGGCAGGGGAGTTTCCGATCTTGGAAGTTCGGGCTCCGGGATGTTGCCCCGCGGGTTCGGTATACGACCTGATTCTGGGTTCAGGGTTAAGGCGGTGTCCTCCCGTGAGCGGGTATCCGGCTTGGAGAGCTCGGGAATCCGGACATAGTTCGTCCTCAGGATAGAGGGAGAATCGCCGCATTGCTCCTCCAGCACCACTATCTGATGGGTGACCGGCGGAGAGTTAATCTCCCTTTGGTCGGGTTTAAGCCCGATCCGATCGTAGTCCGTAGTGACTCCCAAAGCGTCGATGCGATCCAAGAGCTCGTTCAAAGAGGAGAGCTCCATTGGATCCATCTGCTCGGCAAATTTCGAGCCAATGTGGAGGCTATTTTCAATGACCCGAGAGGTCATCGTTGGCGCAGCAGCCGAGCGGGCGGTCATGACGAAGCCGCCTAATTGGAGAGTTTGGCCTACAGCCAGGGCTCCCTCAGAGCTGATGTTGTCCTTGACAACGAGACGCGCCATCCTCCTTATGATGATGACACAGTGGAACTCTCAATGAAAGCACCAATGTCGGTGTCAAAACCGTGGATCTCGGGTAGGGGGTCCCGAACTGTGTGTCTAAGGCGGATGGTAATAGGAGGCAGGGGACACGATGTTTACCCAGGTTCGGGCCCTCTTGATGGAGGTAATACCCTACGTCCTGCTTGATTGTTCTTGATAATATGAGTAGTACAAGAGTTGATCTACCACAAGATCAAAGAGGCTAAACCCTAGAAGCTAGCCTATGGTATGATTGTATGTTGTCCTACGGACTAAAACCCTCCGGTTTATATAGACACCGGAGGGGGCTAGGGTTACATAAGGTCGGTTACAAAGGAGGAGATATACATATCCGTATTGCCTAGCTTGCCTTCCACGCCAAGTAGAGTCCCATCCGGACACGGGACGAAGTCTTCAATCTTGTATCTTCATAGTCCAACAGTCCGGCCAAAGGATATAGTCCGGCTGTCCGGAGACCCCCTAATCCAGGACTCCCTCAGTAACATTACCGTCAGTGTCAGTCTTCTTCTTGAAGATCCATTTATTCTCGATGGCTTGCCGATCATCGGGCAAGTCAACCAAAGTCCATACTTTGTTCTCATACATGGATCCCATCTCAGATTTCATGGCCTCAAGCCATTTTGCGGAATCTGGTCTCACCATCGCTTCTTCATAGTTCGTAGGTTCATCATGGTCAAGTAACATGACTTCTAGAACAGATTACCATACCACTCTGGTTGACCTACGAGGTTCGGTAGTAACTTGATCTGAAGTTTCATGATCACCATTAGCTTCCTCACTAATTGGTGTAGGTGTCACAGGAACCGGTTTCTGTGATGAACTAATTTCCAATAAGGGAGCAGGTACGGTTACCTCATCAAGTTCTACTTTCCTCCCACTCACTTCTTTCGAGAGAAACTCCTTCTCTAGAAAGGATCCATTTTAGCAACAAATGTCTTGCCTTCGGATCTGTGATAGAAGGTGTACCCAATAGTTTCCTTTGGGTATCCTATGAAGACACATTTCTCCGATCTGGGTTCGAGCTTATCAGGTTGAAGCTTTTTCACATAAGCATCGCAGCCCCAAACTTTAAAAAACTACAACTTTGGTTTCTTACCAAACCACAGTTCATAAGGCGTCATTTCAACGGATTTTGATGGTGCCCTATTTAACGCGAATGCAGCCATCTCTAAACATTACCCCAAAACGATAGCGGTAAATCTGTAAGAGACATCATAGATCGCACCATATCTAGTAAAGTACGATTACGACGTTCGGACACACCATTACGTTGTGGTGTTCCGGGTGGCGTGAGTTTCGAAACTGTTCCGCATTGTTTCAAATGTACACCAAACTCCTAACTCAAATATTCTCCTTCACGATCAGATCGTAGAAACTTTATTTTCTTGTTACAATGATTTTCCGCTTCACTGTGAAATTCTTTGAACTTTTCAAATGTTTCAGACTTATGTTTCATTAAGTAGATATACCCATATATGCTCAAATCATTTGTGAAGGTGAGAAAATAACGATACCCACCGCGAGCCTCAATATTCATTGGACCACATACATCAGTATGTATGATTTCCAACAAATCTGTTGCTCGCTCCATATTTCGTGAGAATGGCGTTTTAGTCATCTTGCCCATGAGGCATGGTTCACAAGTACCAAGTGATTCATAATCAAGTGATTCCAAAAGTCCATCAGAATGGAGTTCATGCGCTTTACACCAATATGACCTAAACGGCAGTGCCACAAATAAGTTGCACTATCATTATCAACTCTGCATCTTTTGGCTTCAACATTATGAATATGTGTATTACTACTATCGATATTTAACACAAATAGACCACTCTTCAAGGGTGCATGACCATAAAAGATATTATTCATATAAATAGTACAACCATTATTCTCTAATTTAAATGAATAACCGTCTCGCATCAAACAAGATCCACATATAATGTTCATGCTTAACGCTGGCACCAAATAACAATTATTCAGGTCTAAAATTAATCCTGAAGGTACATGTAGAGGTAGCATGCCGACGGCGATCACATCGACTTTGGAACCATTTCCCACGCGCATTGTCACCTCGTCCTTGACCAATCTTCGCTTAATCTGTAGTCCCTGTTTCAAGTTGCAAATATTAACAACAGAACCAGTATCAAATACCCAGGTGCTACTGCGAGCTCTAGTAAGGTACACATCAATAATATGTATATCACATATACCTTTGTTCACTTTGCCATCCTTCTTATCCGCCAAATACTTGGGGCAGTTCCGCTTCTAGTGACCAGTCTGTTTGCAGTAGAAGCACTCAGTCTCAGGCTTAGGTCCAGACTTGGGTTTCTTCTCCTGAACAGCAACTTGTTTGTCGTTCTTTTTGAAGTTCCCCTTTTTCTTCCCTTTACCCTTTTTCTTGAAACTGTTTGTCTTGTTGACCATCAACACTTGATGCTCCTTCTTGATTTCTACCTCCGCAGCCTTTAGCATTGCGAAGAGCTCGGGAATTGTCTTATCCATCCCTTGCATATTATAGTTCATCACGAAGCTCTTGTAGCTTGGTGGCAGTGATTGAAGAACTCTGTCAATGACACTATCAACAAGAAGATTAACTCCCAGTTGAGTCAAGTGATTATGGTACCTAGACATTCTGAGTATATGTTCACTGACAGAACTATTCTCCTCCATCTTGCAGCTGTAGAACTTATTGGAGACTTCATATCTCTCAATCTGGGCATTTGCTAGAAATATTAACTTCAACTCCTGGAACATCTCATATGCTCCATGACATTCAAAACGTCGTTGAAGTCCCGGCTCTAAGCCGTAAAGCATGGCATACTGAACTATTGAGTGGTCATCAACGCGCGACTGCCAGGCATTCACAATGTCTGCAGTTGCCGGCGCAGGTGGTACACCTAGCGATGCTTCCAGGACGTAACTCTTCTGTGCAGCAATGAGGATAATGCTCAAGTTACGGACCCGGTCCGTGTAATTGCTACCATCATCTTTCAACTTTGCTTTCTCAAGGAACGCATTAAAATTCAATGGAACAACAGCCCGAGCCATCTATCTACAACAACATAGACATGCAAAATACTATCAGGTACTAAGTTCATGATAAATTTAAGTTCAATTAATCATATTATTTAAGAACTCCCACTTAGATAGATATCCCTCTAATAATCTAAGTGATCACGTGATCCAAATCAACTAAACCATAACCGGTCATCACGTGAAATGGAGTAGTTTTCAATGGTGAACATCACTATGTTGATCATATATACTATATGATTCACGCTCGACCTTTCGGTCTCAGTGTTCCGAGGCCATATCTGCATATGCTAGGCTCGTCAAGTTTAACCTGAGTATTCTGCGTGTGCAAAACTGGCTTGCACCCGTTGTATAAGAACGTTGAGCTTATCACACCCGATCATCACGTGGTGTCTCGGCACGACGATCTTTTGCAACGGTGAATACTCAGGGAGAACACTTGTACCTTGAAATTTTAGTGAGAGATCATCTTATAATGCTACCGTCAATCAAAGCAGAATAAGATGCATAAAGGATAAACATCACATGCAGTCAATATAAGTGATATGATATGGCCATCATCATCTTGTGCCTTTGATCTCCATCTCCAAAGCACCGTCATGACGACCATCGTCACCGACGCGACACCTTGATCTCCATCGTAGCATCGTTGTCGTCTTGCCAACTATTGCTTCTACGACTATCGCTACCGCTTAGTGATAAAGTAAAGCAATTACATGGCGATTGCATTTCATACAATAAAGCGACAACCATATGGCTCCTGCAGTTGCCGATAACTCTATTACAAAACATGATCCTCTCATACAATAAAATATAGCATCATGCCTTGACCATATCACATCACAACATGCCCTGCAAAAACAAGTTAGACGTCCTCTACTTTGTCGTTGCAAGTTTTACGTGGCTGCTACGGGCTGAGCAAGAACCGTTCTTACCTACGCATCAAAACCAAAATGATAGTTTGTCAAGTTAGTGTTGTTTTAACCTTCTCAAGGACCGGGCATAGTCACACTCAGTTCAACTAAAGTTGGAGCAAATGACACCTGCCAGCCACCTGTGTGCTAAGCACGTCGGTAGAACCAGTCTCGCGTAAGCGTACGCGTAATGTCGGCCGGGCCGCTTCATCCAACAATACTGTCGAACCAAAGTATGACATGCTGGTAAGCAGTATGACTTGTATCGCCCACAACTCACTTGTGTTCTACTCGTGCATATAACATCTACGCATAAACCTGTCTCGGATGCCACCGTTGGTGAACGTAGTAATTTCAAAAAATTCCTACGCACACGCAAGATCATGGTGATGCATCTCAACGAGAGGGGAGAGTGTTGTCCACGTACCCTCATAGACCGTTAAGCGAAAGCGTTATGACAACGCGGTTAATGTAGTCGTACATCTTCAGATCGACCGATCCTCAGTATCGAATGTACAGCACCTCCGCGTTTAGCACACATCAGCTCGGTGACGTCCCGCGAACTCACGATCCAGTAGAGCTCGAGGGAGAGTTTCGTCAGCACGACGGCATGGTGACGATGTTGATGAAGCTACTGACGCAGGGCTTCGCCTAAGCACCGCTACGATATGACCGAGGTGGATTATGGTGGAGGGGGGCACCGCACACGGCTGGGAGAGATCAATGATCAACTTGTGTGTCCTAGGGTGCCCCCCTACCCCCGTATATAAAGGAGCAAGGGGGAGGTCGGCCGACCCTGTAGGGCGCACCAGGAGGAGTCCTCCTCCTTGTAGGAGTAGGACTCCCCTCTTTCCTACTCCTACTAGGAGGGGGAAAGGAAGGGGAGAAGGAGAAGGAAAGGGCCCCCCCTTCCTAGTCCAATTCAGACCAGAGGGGGAGGGGGCGCGCAGCCTGCCCTGGCCGGCCCCTCTCTCTCCACTAGGGCCCAACGAGGGCCATTAACCCCCGGGGGTTTCCGGTAACCCCTCCGGCACTCCGGTAAAATTCCGATTTCACCCGAAACTCTTCTGATGTCCAAATGTAGGCTTCCAATATATCAATCTTTATGTCTTGACCATTTCGAGACTCCTCGTCATGTCTGTGATCATATCCGGGACTCCGAACTACCTTCGGTACATCAAAACATATAAACTCATAATACCGATCGTCACAGAAATTTAAGCGTGCGGACCCTACGGGTTCGAGAACTATGTAGACATGACCGAGACATGTCTCCGATCAATAACCAATAGCGGAACCTAGATGCTCATATTGGTTCCTACATATTCTACGAAGATCTTTATCGGTCAAACCGCATAACAACATACGTTGTTCCCTTCGTCATCGGTATGTTACTTGCTCAAGATTCGATCGTCGGTATCTCAATACGTAGCTCAATCTCGTTACCGGCAAGTCTCTTTACTTGTTCCGTAATGCATCATCCCGCAACTAACTCATTAGTCACATTGCTTGCAAGGCTTATAGTGATGTGCATTACCGAGAGGGCCCAGAGATACCTCTCCGACAATCGGAGTGACAAATCCTATTCTTGATCTATGCCAACTCCACGAACACCATCGGAGACACCTGTAGAGCACCTTTATAATCACCCAGTTACATTGTGACGTTTGGTAGCACACAAAGTGTTCCTCCGGTATTCGGGAGTTGCATAATCTCATAGTCATAGGAACATGTATAAGTCATGAAGAAAGCAATAGCAGTAAACTAAACGATCAAGTGCTAAGCTAACGGAATGGGTCAAGTCAATCACATCATTCTCCTAATGATGTGATCCCGTTGATCAAATAATAACTCATGTCTATAGCTAGGAAACTCAACCATCTTTGATCAACGAGCTAGTCAAGTAGAGGCATACTAGTGACACTATGTTTGTCTATGTATTCACACATGTATTATGTTTCCGGTTAATACAATTCTAGCATGAATAATAAACATTTATCATGATATGAGGAAATAAATAATAACTTTATTATTGCCTCTAGGGCATATTTCCTTCAGGACCCCCTACCCGAGATCCGCTGGATTTAGCTCCGACACCACACGCGGGCGACGGAGAGTAATGTTGAGCATGAGCTCCTCTTCATCCAAAAGAGCTTGCCGAATTCAAGGTGGCAGAGAGAAGTGAAGCGGCGAGAAGGGGAATAGACTGGAAGAGGAGCGGAGCGGGCGAGAGAAAGAACTGTGGCTAGGGTTCATCAGCCAGGGTTTTTGTGGGGACAAGTGGGCCATAGTGCGCAATGCCAACGTGGTGAGCATGCCCAAGCGCGTCCGAGCCTCTCCATTTTAGCCCCAAATATGGGTCGGTTATAGTAGTGCTGGTCGGTCCGGGTGTTTAGACCGGACATGAGGAGTCCGGTTGGGTGACAATTTTTGGTCCGGTCACTAAGCGGGCAGCTCGTCCGAGCGTTTTGGGTGGTCTGTTTGTAGATGTTCTGACTTGGCTTGTGTGGGTTGTTTAGGCTAACTCCAATGCGCGACCCTAAACAGATGTCTGTTTCGTCCGCTTTTCGTCCGTTTGGGGTGCCAATGGGGCCGCGTCGGCCAGGATTTCTGTATACGGTGGTCGTGTGCCCAACGCAGGGCCACATTTCGGCCGCATCTCGTCCGTGCGTCCAAGGCAAGTATACTAAAAAATAGAGAAAAGTATACTTTTCATCCCTCAATTCTTGGCGGAGTCTAGATTTGGTCCCTCAACTCCAAAACCGGACAACTTGCACCCTTAACTTCTCAAACCGGACAAGATTCATCCCTGGTCACGGTTTTGACCGGTTTTGGTGGTGTCCCACCCTAGTTTTAACCGTTCCGACTCAAATTTGCCTACCTTTTCCAAGTCCACGTACTGTTTTCAAATTCGGTTACTTTTTCAAATACGTGAACCTTTTAAAATTTTGTGTACTTTTTTTAAATCGGCGTACTTTTTTTCCAAGTTCATGTATTTTTTCAAAAATGCATATGTTTTTTAAAGTTCATTTAGTTTTTTTAAGTTTTAATTTTTTAAAATTGATGCACCTTTCATATTTGAGTACATTTTTGTGAAAGAGTTCATGAATTTGAAAATTTTATGCGAACTTGAAAAAAGTACGTGGATATGGACTTCTTTTGCGCAAAATATGTGGATTTCAAAAATTATTTCAACTTGAAACAAGTACGTGAATTTCATACAAAGTTCATGGATTATAAAACCGACACGGATTTGAAAAAAATGGACTTTGAAAAGCATGTGGATATGAAATAAGTATGCGAATTTCAGAAACAATTCATGGCTTTGAAAAATACTTGGATTTGATAAATTTATACAAACTTGGGAAAATCGGGGATTTGGAAAAAATACGTAAATGTTAAAATCACGGATTTGAAAAAAGTACGCGAATTTCAGAATAGTTCGCTGATTTGAAAAAAGTTATGTTTATTTTTAAAAAATACGCGACCTTGAAAAAACTATGCAGAGTTGAAAAGTGTATGTGAATTTCAAAAAGTTCACGGATATAAAAAATTTACAGGAATATGAGTGAGCACCGGTCAAAACCGGGGTGAGTCAACACCAAAAACCGGTCAAAACCGAGTCCAGGGACAAACCTTGTCCAGTTTCGGTAGTTGGGGGTGCAAGTTGTCCGGTTTTGAAGTTGAGGGACCAAATCTAGACTTCACCAAGAGTTGAGGGATGAAAAGTATACTTTTCTCCTAAAAATAAGCATAGTAAATAGTTCAAATCAAGCATAGCAAATAGTTTCACATCTGAAATAGTCTGACAACTCAATCGAAATAAAAAGAATATGAAATAGTCTTTACAACCCAATTGAAATTTGTTTGCATGAAAAGTAACTGATAGATTTACCGGTTGCCAATGTGAGTCGATGGAGAGAAGCAAGGTTGGTGTTGGTGGGGCGGGTGCCCTGCGGCAATGCAGCGCCAGCCAAAAGTTGTTGGGGTCGACGGTCGGTACCGGCGGCCGTGGCTTCTCTCCCATCGCCAAAAAGGAACCACGAACGCCGGCAAAAAGTTGTACCAAAACACGGACATGGGGCAGCTATGACATGTCGTGGTTGTGGGGCGGACACCCTTGATGGAAGGCGATGCGGCTGGGAACGGGGGTGGCGGCGGTGGCGGAGGGCAGAGGCCATAGGGAAGAAAAGGGAAGAGAAAAGTGGTTGTGTCCCCGACGGGCGGGCCAGGGGGACTAGGGCGCGCGCCGCACTCCCAGCTATGTATGGTCTATCTTGTCGCCCATTCTGGTCATGACCACTTTTAGGGTTGAATAGGGTTTGTGTCCTGTTTAGGAAGTCGAGACGGCGGCGATTCCCTGTAGTAGGAATAAGGTCCTATCTGCTTAGTACCCATTCTAGTTGTGCGTACAACATCGTCAAAAGGCGTGTGGAGGTGTGCCTCTGGCAGATCTCGTGGGATTCGATTGATGTTGGTCTTTTGTGGATCTTCATGGATCTAGTCTTGGTGCGTCTATGTTTGAGTGTCTACAGGTTGGATTCTTCTGATTTACGCTTCTCTTCATCGACGCCGGTTGTTGTTCTTGTGTGCTGGTCCTATGGGGCCTTAGCATGATGACTTCCTGACTGTTTACTACAACAAGTTTTGCCAGGCTCCAGTGAAGGAGGGGCGATGATGGTGGCACGCCTTCGGTTCGCTCCAGCACTTGTAGTCATTGCTAGGTGGTCGATGAACTTGAATGTAATTTATTATTATTTCTGGTATTGTTTGTAGTACTACCATGACATTTAATGAATAGATTGTATTTTTTCCTCTTTAAAGAAAGATCAGCGAGCTTCTTTCAAAAATGAGACAGATTAGTGAACCAGAGGGATGGGCAAAAGAGTGATGCGGTACGCAACAAGCCAACGAACCCGGCCCTGTCACGTGGTCGGGCGGTTCCACAATCTGCATCCTCTGGATTATCCACTCTCCACCCCCATCGTCAGTTGTAAAAGTAGAATATTGCGTGAACTCATGATTTACATGCAAATAGTTGTGATTATATTATGAATGTATTGGTTTCAACTAAAGTCTAGCAGCACGAGCATTTCATGTGTACCTCACCCCCTCCCCTCCCCCCTCTCCCAAAAAGGCCAAAATCGTAACAAATTAGCAATACTGCCACATTAAGTACATACATGCTTCTCTTTACAATATAAAATTTTAATGAAAAATGTTATATGAACCAGCCCAAAAGATGCAGGTCTTTGTGA
The DNA here is from genome assembly GCF_002162155.2 of Triticum dicoccoides. Classification (NCBI taxonomy): domain Eukaryota; kingdom Viridiplantae; phylum Streptophyta; class Magnoliopsida; order Poales; family Poaceae; genus Triticum; species Triticum dicoccoides. The sequence goes on along the minus strand of NC_041388.1, from coordinate 662,542,317 downwards.
AGACTCTCCCATGCAAGGTCATCGCGCTGGAGAGAGGCCGTTTGACGACATCAACAAAACCGAGGCCAAGAGCTCCTTGAGAACGGGTTTCCTCCTAGGAACCCAGTCCTCATGACATGCCGCTCAAGGGCACCCAGAACTCTGCCAACGACCAAGTCGCTGGCAAGCGTGTGATAGGAGTGCTTGGGGGAGCGGTGACTAGACGTAGGGAGGAGCAAGCACACAAGTATGCATGACTTCTCTTGGCGGGCAAGTCGCGTGCCTGCTGGCGCTCTGCAGGCTTTTTACCGCATGCAAGCCACTTGGCGACGCACGCTACAATGACGGACACAAAATTCAACAATGGCAATGGATGAGACGTGCGTTTGCCCCCGGCAAGATGGCACGACGCCACGTGCCGCTTGACAACAGCGCGTTGTGCCCCACTGCACAACCACCTCATTTACTTGAGGTAATAGCACCCCAGGTCCTTATACTTGCATGTCAGGTGATGGTTTAGTCCCTGAACTTGCAAAAGTAGATTATTTCATCCCTGAACTTGCATTGGAGGTGCAAATTTAGTCCACAGCCACTCACAACTTGACAAGTGGATGCCAAGTGGCCTGGCTGGTCAGCGTGTCGCATTTTGCACATAGCCCCCTGCCTTATTTGCTTATCAACCCGCACTTCATCACAAATGTGAGACCTGTGTTGGTATATTCGTTGGAATATTCTACTTTGTCGGCAGCTCACCCTCCGCTCACTTCTCTGCTCCCTCGCTTCCTTCCCTGCTCCACCTCGCCGCAGCCGCCAGCTCGCCGCAGCCTCCAGCTCTCCGCCATGGTTTCTTGGAGTGAAGGTTCCAGCTTGTGGTCCGGCGGCTACTCTGTTACAAGTGAGGTGAGTAGATCTACTATGACTCTGCCAGTTAGGGTTTGGGCAAGAAGGGGGGATTTTTCTGAAAATATTGTGTTATAGGCTCCTGCTCCTGCCACCATTTTTTGCTCTGAGTGGACAGGACTTGCTCCAGATCTTCCAGCTAGATGTGAACACCAGTGTGTCTGTGAGAAGCTTGTTTCCTTTGAATCAGTTGATAGTGGAAGGAGGTATCTAGCTTGTGCACAAAAGGTTAGTAGATCTACAGTTCAATCAAACTTGGAACAACATGTTGTTTGTTAATTTAATTGAATTGTTTACAGTTAACAGCATCTTGTTTGTGTACTTAGCTGAATTTAAGTGAACTAACTTAACTGACCTTAACTCAACATAAATGAACTTTACTGAGTTAACTGAATTTGTATGACTGCCTCTAGTTAACTAAATTTTATCACTGCCCAAGTTATGTTGTTTGAAGGTGTTATTACATAACTGAATTTTTTACAGTGTTACTAAAGATTCAGTAAACTAAAGAGAGATGCGGTAGTACTAACTGAATAGTAAAATGAATATGATTTTGACCTAAAGAGAGATGCATTAGTACAGATTAAGTATCTGCTGAATCTACATTATTAAATTTATGCTAATTTTGGACACAACAGCACAACACATGCTATCCACAGCACATTTGTACTGCAGCATGGCAAAGGCAGGAGCATGGCAAAACACAGCAGCATGGCAACTACAACAGCAACAACATTGTAACCAAATTGAAGCAACATGACCAAAATAGCAACATTGCAGAATATCATCACCCTAACATCATAGCATAGCAGTTCAACGATAACCTTGCATAAACTTGCAGCAGTTCCCATAGCAGCATTACAAATAACTTATGTGCTGAATCTATAAACAGCACACCTAACTTAACTAAACGCAAAATAGTTCTAACTTATATGCTGAACTTATAAGTAGCATACCTAACTACTTCATCTTCTTCTTCTTCAGTCTTCCTTCGTTCTTCTTCACATCTTCAGGCATTTGAGATGTTCGGAGCGGCGCACCTCCCCTGCAGAAGACCTCTTCACAGCCTTGTCACCGATCCTGGCCGGCTCCGCCGTCGCGTCCTGCGCTACCTCCTCCAGCAACTCTTGCTTGATGATGTCGGGCACGTCTGGAAGCAGGTCCACTTTGATTGGACGAGCCTTGTGACCACCCTCCCTGGGGTCGACGACGGGCACCACCATCTGGATCTCCGGCTCGTTGTCTGACAGGACGACGACCTCTATCTCCTCCTCCTCGGAAGAAGTGCTAGTGTCCCCCTGTAGCCAGAGTCGTTGTCGGAGTCGACCTTGCAGTACTCGAAGTCGTCATCGTCGGACGAGTCCGCATCGGAGATGTCGTTGTGGACGAGGAGCTCGGGCTGGAATCTATCCCAGTAGGCGGTGTTCACCAGCGCGGGGAGGGCCAGGACGACGTCGCGCACGCTCTGCGCCCTAGATGCGACGTGGAACGGATCCGGGTGTGGCGAGGGCATGGTGGCGGAGCGATACATCCACCACCTCGCGCGCTACCTCGGGTCGTCGGAGCGCGTCTCCATCATCATGAAGCGGAGGATCAGCGGAGGCGCAACCCCCGGCCCAGGGGGCATTGCCCGCCGCTTCTCGTCGTCCATCATGATCTTGATGAGGCCGCGGGCATGATGGCGCATCATGCCGATGTTGGGGAACCAGCGCGCGATCTCCCTTAGATCCGCGCGGGCCGCCTCGTCGTCACGGGCCAGATCTTCGATCGCTCGCTGCCACGATGGAGTGTTGTCCATGGCGTTGGCGGCGGCATTGAGCTCGACGGCGAGCAAGGGTTTCAATGCGGGGCGTGGAAGTTGGTGGAGCGGCGAGACCGAAGAGACGTGGGTGGGCTGGGCAGGGGAGTGGAGCTGGTTGAGTGGGCGAGTTCAGCGGTGGGTGGTCTTAAAGGGCTGGAAACTGAACAGGCGGACGAAACGAGGGCGCATAATAACTACCTAGTTACATACAACCTAACAAATCACTACTACTATTCTACTGGCATTGTTCTCAGCGTTTGTAACAACAGGTCCTGGGTTCGAGCCCCAGGCACACCATTTTTTTTAAAATTTGAATTTTTCACAATCATTTAGGTTACTAATTATTGAAATTTATATGCTTCTTCATTTAACTGCATATGTGCATTTTATCTGGATTTGCAGTTATCTGCATTTTCAGTTAACTGCATCTGCAGTTATCTGCATTTTCAGTTAACTGCATCTACAGTTAACTGCATCTTCAATTCACTAACACATGCATGAATAATAAGCAGCACATCCATGCATCATATAACTTAACTGAATCAGTGGCAATTTAAGCCATTCATAAGTAACACATCCATGCATCATATAAGTTAGTTACAAAAAAGGCAATGAATGCCATTATGAGCCACAGTTTTCCATCAAAAAACAGGCAATTTAAGCCACTGTTTGCTTAACAAAAAAGAATGGTAGGCAATCACTACCACCAACTGGCACACAATCACTGATGTGGTGCCATGAAATCATCAGCAGGAGCATTGAGATCAGGAACTGTCCTCTGATCTCCAAACAGTAGCCATCTCCATCCTGAATATGGAACATTTGATGTTCCTCTCCCTATAGATGGAACTTCTCCTCCTGCCCAAGTAGTTGCATTTGCTGCTCCTTCTGGCCAAGCACTTGCATCTGGTGCTCCTCCTCTCCAAGCATATGCATTTTCATTTGGTGCTCCTGTGCCTCTCCCTCCAGTTGGAACTTGGTCATCTGCATTTTCTCCTCTACCTCTCCCTCCAGTGGCACTTGCTCCTCTTCCTCTCCCTCCAGTAGCATTAACTCCTCTGCCTCTCCCTGTAGTTGCACTTGCTCCTCTTCCTCTCCCTCCAGTTGCACTTGCTCCTCTTCCTCTCCCTCCATTTGCATTTGCTCCTCTGCCTCTCCCTGCGGTTGCACTTGCTCCTCTTCCTCCAGCAGCAGCAACATCTGAATTTCTTGCTCTTTTCCTTCCTCTTCCCCTACCAGCTGCAGTTGCATTGTTTTCAGCTTGTGTGCTTGCCCTTGTTTGCCTCCCTATGTGCATTTCTGTAGTCACTCTTGGATGAGGCATGGAAGCACCAGCAGCAGCAACAAATGAAGAAAGCTCAGGCAGTGGCACATGAACCTTTTCAGCACCTCTTCTTGCAGTCTCTCTTTGAGCCATGTTGTACACCATACTGGTTGGTGACTCAGTTGGGTCCAGCCTAGGATCTGGGTGGCTAGGGAAGATGTTCTGCAAAGCACAAAACTCAGTTAGAGTCATTTAAATTCAGTTAGGTTCAGTTAAGTTCAGTTAAATATAGTTAGGTTCAGCTAAGTTCGGTTAGGGTTCAAATACAGTTAGGTTCAGTTAGAGTTCAGGTAAGTTCAGCATATAAGTTGAACACTGAAATTACCTGGAGAAAAGATGGGTCATCATAGTTTTCATCAACCTCTTCTACACGCTCCTGAATGTTAGTTTCCTGCCATGTGTAGTGACCTTTTCTGTTGTGATCAGCTCTACCACAAATTGAGCAATGCATTGTAAGACCTTTTCTGTTCAAAACCCTGACACCATTCTTGATCTTCTCCTCTGGTCTCTGCTTCCTATTCTTCTTGGGCCTCCCCAACTGTTTAGTGAAGACAGGTGGAAATATCTTATATCCATTCTGTTTCTCCCACTCCTTTGGGTCTCCTAGAGGGACTAGAGTGTACCCATATGCCTTGAGATATGTTTCAACAGTATAGCATTCATCAACCATTGTCTGAGGATCAATTCACTCCTCCCTGCAACAAGCTACAGCATGCCCACAGGGTACTCCCCCTAACTGCCATCTCCTGCAATCACAAGTGTGCAAGCAAAGGTTCACTGTGTAGCTAGAATTACCTGACTGAACTTTAAAGATCTGCTGGCCAGCTTCTGATACATGGCAATTTGTAGCAAACTCAGTATTCTTGTCCAATTTCTTCTTGATCTTAGGGCATATCCTCTGGTGAGTCCACTTTTCTATAGCTTCTCTCCGCTTACTCACTAGCATGTGCATGATCTTGTAAAATATGTATTCAAGCATACAAAGCACTGGCATCTCTCTGCCATCAAGGATGTAGCTGCATAAAGAGTGGAAGAATGCAATCATAGTTATGTGTGATGTGTATAAAGTACTACTGATATGTTCAAAGCACATAGTTAAAAACCAAATTTGACAAGTAATTCACCTGTTAAACACTTCAGAGTTATTGTTGAGCAGAAAATCACATTTTGGAAATTCACTGAAAAATGCTTTGCACCAAGTCTTTGGTTCCAGCCTTTCAGTCCAATGAAATGCAGCTGGGCAGTGATCATCCATCTTCTTACAATTTTCTCTCCACTTAACTTTGTTAGGTGATCTTGCAATGGCCCACAGGTCTTGCTTCAGAACCTCCCCTTTGTGCTTCTCATTGAAGTTCTGGTAGATGTGCCTCACACAAAACCTATGTTCTGCATCAGGCCAAACTTTCTGCACAGCATTTATTAAACCCTTCTGCTTGTCACTCATAATTGTGTAGGAGCAGTGTTAATGATATTTAGATCATCTTTCAAACTTGTCAGAAACCACTCCCATGAACCAGTGCATTCTACTTCCACCCAACCCATTGCAATTGGGAAAATGCAGTCATTAGGATCAATACCTATAGCACTAAGCAGCACTCCTTTGAACCTTGTTTTCATATGACAGCCATCAATGAATATAATTGGCCTGCAACCCTTTAGCCACCCTCTTTTGCATGCATCATAAGACCAATACAATGTTTTCAAACACTTCTTGCCCAATGGAAACTTGGTATCCTTGACAAGTTCAGTAGTAACCAGAAATGTAGACCCAGGATTTTTGGTCCTTAATTCATGCCCATAATCCCTTAACCTACTGAATTGCTCCTCCTCATCACCATGGATTTGATTAAGTGCTTGCTTTCTAGCCCTTGCTAACTTCCATCTGTTAGGGGTGCAATTGAACTCACTAGTGCATTTTCTTGAAAATGTGCCAAGTGACATTTTCTGGTCATCTTTGAACTCATCTATGAAAAAGTTGCACAAGAATTTAGCTGTCAAATCTTTTAGTTTCCATTTCTTCTGGCAAACATGCTCTGAATTGTAAGCCTTTATGACAAATCCTCCAGTCCTATTGTCATAGCTAGCCTTAAGCAGCCAAAGGCAGCCTGGAGTACACACTGCCTCCAATCTTATCTTATCATTCTTCACCTTCTTGATCTGCACTTTGTTCCTTATAGAATATGCAGTAAGAGCTTTCCTCAGCTCAACCACATCAGCAAAGACCATGCCCACTTTAAAAACAGGGGATTTCATGTCCACCTTGGTATTGAAAGCTTTGAACTTGTACTTAAGTTGCTCCTGTTCTTTAGTGGAGATGTCAAGGTCTTCATCTTCAAGTAAATAGTCAGGCTCAACCTCTTCCTCCTCTAGCTGAGCTTGTTCATTAACATCAAAGTCAATGTTCTCTTCATAAAGATCATCATCACCATCATCTATGTCATAATCATTGTCACTGAAATCTAAATCTGACAGAACTGTATCTTCAGACTGTGCACCATAACTAAGCAAATTATCTTCAGACTGAAAATCTGCTGCAACCTCTGGAAGGGGACATTCAACATTGACTAAAATGAGGCTGTGAGATGATGTTGCACTGGCTACAACACCATTTGAGGTGGCCAATGTGTCTGGGCTCTGAAATGATGACACTATCAAATCTTGCCTAAAGTTACTGATGAAATCTGAATGGTCCACCATGATTACAAGCACTTTCTGCTTAGCACTTTCTATGATCATTTGTTGCACATCCTCATCACCTCTAATTCTCACCATCCCATCTGAAATTGCTTTTCCAGGTCTTTGCCAGTAAATTATGTGCTCATGGACAGGATATCCCAGCCATTTTAGATGCTCTTCAATGAATGCATATGAGAATGACCCAGCATCAACATAGTCAATGACCTCCACAGATGGATTGTAATACTCCATGCTATTTGTTGGTCCATAGAATATTCCACCATGCTCAAGTTCTAGTGTAAAGAAAGAAGTATCCACACTCTGTCCCATTGCTGAATCACACACTGCACCCACATAGAGCATAATATAAGCACAAACATCAACATAACAAGTATACAGCAGAATATAAGCACAAAATTAGTTAACTGTATCTTGTAGATGCAGTTAGTTAACTGCAAACATTCAGTTAACTACCTCTTACAGATTTAGGGGACCAAGCCACTACAACAAAAATATATGCAATATAGTTAACTACCTCTTATACTCTTATAGTAACTGAAGAAATGTCAGCTACTGCATCTCCAAGTGCAACAATATAGTTCACTGAAGAAAAGTTCAGTTAACTGAAGAAAAGTTTGGTTAACTACATCTTGCAGATTAACTGAACAAATCTAGTAACAATTGGGTATTTATGTTACAGTCGTCATCTCCTACCTATTCAACACACTTTGCAATGGCTACCCAGGGTCACTAAATACACAACAGCACATGAACCCTAAACCTTTGCCAAAAATAGAAATACCTAAACCCTAGACCAAAATCTGTGGTCAAAATCAGATCTTTAATCCGCTGCAAGAACACTAGGCAACAGGTACCACTGGATGTACAAGAATCGCTCTCAAAACAAACTGATCCGCCGGTGCTATGGGTGACAATGGAGGAGGAGCAAAGCAGAGGAGGACGACCAGAGGAGATGAAGAAACGAACCGTAATCTAGAGGAAAGACGCTGTGCGGCCTAACTTGATGGACGGAAGGAGGCGGCTGCACACCGCCAGTGAGCTCCGGCGATGTCGCCATGATGGCTGACGTCAGCCCGCGGCTCCAGCTCCAGCGGCAGCAGCTCACGCGGTCGGATTGGCGAGGACAAAGGAGGAACATGAGTTATTGACCCAGGGGAGACAACATTTATTCAGGTGCCACTTGGTCATGAAGTGCGGGTTGATAAGCAAATAAGGCAGGGGGCTATGTGCAAAATGCGACGCGCTGACCAGCCAGGCCACTTGGCATCCACTTGTCGAGTTGTGAGTGGCTGTGGACTAAATTTGCACCTCCAATGCAAGTTCAGGGATGAAATAATCTACTTTTGCAAGTTCAGGGACTAAAACATCACCTGACATGCAAGTATAAGGACCTGGGGTGCTATTACCTTTTACTTCTTTGTAACTACGGTGGCGTTCCCTTGCAACTAGGGGACCGTGCAACCTAGATCGAGGTTGGACCCTAGAGAATCACTCGCTATCTAGTCCGCCACCACAACATACACATAGCTCGTTCCTAAGCCCCAACAACGGAATTGGCACATTTCTAATCTTGACATACACATCAATCAAAACAACCAAACAGACATAGAGTATCATGCTTCACAGCGGTCTGAACTTGGGTAAACTCATTGGGTCGTAGTGGTAAGATTCGTCCGTCTTTTCGCCCCACATCAAACCAAAAAGGGGGCATCAAGGCTCCAAAGTGTCGTGTCCAATTACGCGACACCCGCATTCGCTTTCAAATTTTCGTCCATTTTTTTTTGTTTATTAACCGGTCATTTCTCTTCTTCTAATTAAAGGATGAGACAAATTTTTTGCTTGCTTCCGTTTGAAATTTTTCTGAACCTTTTCAATTTCTAGTGATAGGTACTAGTAACAAGCTCAGATGCTCTAAGACAAACTCGTATTGGTGACCATCTACCTACCTTTTTTCATGGGCCGGAGAAAAAACCTCAACTCGATCGATTCATCGCTTGTAGGGCGAGTCCAACAGGACAAATGCCCGGCTTTGCCTTTTTCTTTGAAAAGAGTTTGATTTGGCTTTGCATGGGTTCTTTGCAGAATCTTGTAAGTAGCTTTCCAAAAGAAGCGATCGGTTGCGGCGCTGTGCAGAGACGTGGACCCAGGGACAGAAACCCAGTGGATGGGCTCCATTGCCGAAGCTCGAACAGAGACTTTTTCAGTTGCATGGTCTATCTTGTCGCCCATGCACCCAACGAGTAGACATGCAAAAGTGGCTTGTAGCCCATGCACCCACCCAACGAATAGTAGCATCGTGCAGCTGACCGTTCAAGAAGCCGCACGAGTCGACCTGGTCGCGTCGCCGTGCTCCCAGATATGGCCTGGCCGGTCTCCGTGCGCGGTGCATGCATGGACGCGTGTTTGACGATGGACTGATGTTTGTGTCGTGCTGCGCCGCTCCCCGCGTGAAGCTGGCCATCGACTGATCGCGGGGGCGGTTCTGGCAAGGCTACCCGCAACGGAGAGATGGCTTGCTCAAAAGCGGACCGCGCATGCAGCGGCACTACGGTACCGGCACAGGCATGGGACAGATTACGGTGCGCTGTAATTTGGTTGGGACAGGTGCGGAAAAAGAAGCAGGGGATGGCCATGCCAATAGATCAGATCAGTGAGCCAGAGACAGAGCCAAACGGATGGGCAAACGAGCGATGCATTACGGAACAAGCGAACAAACCCAGCCCCAAGCAGCAACTTGCTCGGGCCATTCCACCATCTCCACCCACCTGCTTCATCCACTCTCCACCCCATCGTCCATTGTAAACGTGGATTTTTGTTTCTTTGCAAATAAGTAAAGGCGGAATATTCCCTTTTTTTTTGCAAATTGGAATATTCGTTGAACTCGACGATTTACATGCAAATAGTTGTGATTATATTTTGAGTTTCATGTGTAAAATTATCGTTCATTCTTTTTTCCATTAAAGTCCAGCAGCTCGAGCATTTCCGTACTAGTCCGCGGACAATGATACAGGAGCTGGCCATCCGACACTGTCCGCACCCTCTTTTTTTTTCTAATTCCGTAACACCCAAAATAATTATAGAAAATAGCACAATTCATCCATAATTAACATGCAAATATCCTTGATACAACAATAATTCAGATGTAAATATTACATCCGAAATAGCAGGATGTTTAATAACCTTTTGAATTTCATTGATTCCAAATTTAACGATACTAGAGTTAGAACCGGCATATGTCATCCCACACATAGTTCCCTTTGAGCTTCGTCTAACAATGTACGAGCGTAAATGACCGGGCACAACAGGTCCACACTATACAACATGATGATTATCAAGTTGGAACATTGAGTAAATGAATGAATGAATTAACCAACATGTGAAGCAATAAGAAGCAAACACATACGATCTTCATGGTTGACGAGCCCAATGACCACATTGTGTCCACTCGGTGAATTGCACCATGAAACTTCATGATGGAGCTGCGGATGATGTACCCCCGATGCGATAGCGACTTCACATTGCGTTCATGGATGACATCCATGTCGTAGGGTGCGACGTTCTTTTTCTCATGAAACGAAGCATGCACGTTTTGCCAAAGGTCGAGCCTCGTAGCCTCATGCCTAAAAAGTCCGCACATATGACCAACCACGCATCAGACAACAACTCATACTCGATCATTGAGTACGACACCATCGTGCTTACTCTAGAGAACAACAAGAAGTTCAACAGAAAAGCTCAACGACATTTGGTCGAACAACTGCCAGGCATGGTGCCCCCCATGGATGGTGTCGACAGGGGGGCGGTGGGTACCTGGCTGCGGAGGAATCCTGGGTGGACGACGACGTAGTCCAAGGCAGACATGCATGTGGGGTGCGGGCTACCGACGCCTGAGGATGCCTGAACGGCGGTCTGATAGGTACAATGACGGTTTCGGATGGGAAGGGTGCGGATGCAAAGTTAGGAGAGGGCAAGGGTGGGGTGAAAGAAAAGTGGACCGGAAGGGGGATTTGAGTGGGCCGAGGGTGTCGGAGTCTTACGTGGTGGCGATCTGGACTCCGGCAAAAGCTCCTTCCCCCAGTTCGCTTTTGGTTTGTGGGAAAACGTACAACCGGACGCGACAACAGATCAACACAGTACTGCATTGGATGATAAGGTGCATCTTGACAACTCGGACCGAACGCCTGAGGGCGGTTTAAGAGTTCACGTGGAGATGTCTTTACCACCTACTGGGAGGTACTACAAATCTAGGCTACTCAAGGACAGAATTATAGCAAAACAGTGTATCCCTCAACCCATGTATGTACTAGGGCCTAATACGTATTTCGTGATTTATGTTGACCACCGGTAATATATGAACTGTATATTATAAAAATATACCATTAGAAACTTTTCTAAAATACAAACTCGATGTTACACTTTATAACACACACACAACATATAATGTACTATGTAACTATGCCCGCTTAAAATGGAGCGCCCTCCTTCACTCGGTTGCGTGGAGCCCTCTACTCGCTCGGTGAATTTACCAATTATTTGTCTTTTATTAATTTTTTTATCTTTTTACATTTTCATTCGTGAATACTTAAGAAATATCTTAAACATTTTTGAAATTAAAGGAATTTTTAAATTTTCAAATATATTTAGAATATGTGAACATTTTTAAATTTACGAGTATTTTCTATTCTATGAAGATTTTTTTTTCAAATTCGCTAATAATTTTTAAATCCATGATTATTTTAACAATTACAATTTTCTTAATTTAGAACAGTTTTCTAAAACTTTGGACTTCTTTTTAATTTAATTAAAAAAATTAAATAAGAAATGATAGTTGGTTTTTTGAGAGCTAGCACTAAAGCGAGCGAGCGAGCAAGGAGAAGACTTGAGCGAGCTAGGGCTTCATGGACCACATTGTAGCAATAACTTGATCCTTTTCAACATTGAACATGAGCTTTCAAGGGACTCACACAACGAACACCCATTGACACCGACGCCGAAACATGTAAGGACACCATGATCACACATCAAACAACTTCACTCTTCTCTCAAAACAACCACCGTCTTGAACAACAAGCCAACACGATATATGTATAAAAAACCACCGCTAGAACCTAACCTAAACTCAAGTCAACACAAATAGAACCAGAACAAAACAACCGACAACATTAACATGCTACAGAAAAAAGTTATTCCCATAAGTGAAAAACGGCACGGCGAAGCGCGCGTTTGCCTCTAGCATTGGTCTATAAGTGATAATAAACGTAAAATATCGAAATATATGTTATGCTCTATATATTCAGATGTGTGGAGTGAAAAATATGCTAGAGTAGGTTTTAGGCATACGAGGCGAACTTAGCTAATCTGTTTCAAAAATAACCAGATCGAAGGCTTCACATAGTTGGTGCCAAAGGAGATGATTTTTAGAGTTCAAAAAATGGACCAAAAGGGAAAGCAAATGGTCGAGTCTGCGACCGAGACCCGTTAGACCTCGTTTGATATGGAGGGATTTCCAGCCCCAAAGGGGATGGGGATTTCAGAGGATTGGGTGAATCCCTCTCTTCCACCCAATCCCCTTAAATCCCTTTGAATCCTCAATCCCCCTCCAACCACAATATTTCAGAGAATTGAGTAGTGATGTTTCCTCCTATCTCGCCAAGAAGGAGCTGCTTCGAGCGGCAGCGACGAACAAACTGCGAGGCGGCGGGGTCTCGTTCCCCGAGGGGCTACGCGAGGCTGCTGAGCCGCGTGGGTCGGGAGGGTTGGTGGGGATTGGAGTGGTTTGGCCCGTTTAATACCTGCGAATCAAATGGGCTGATGGGGTTTCTGGGGGATTCTGGGCCCTACGGGGATATTCCTCTCTAATCCTCTTCAAACCTCTTCCATCAAACGAGGCCTTACTGGGCCCACCGGCGAAACCAGCCAAGGCTGTTAAAACTTTTGGTCAACCCCTCGTACTTACCTGAAAATTGCAGCTCTCACCAATTGAATGGAAAAGTTGAACGCACAGGGAGCTGGAACGTGAAATGAAAATTGTTTAAGGGGCGGAACGCAACTCTTTTCTCCTGCCTCCTCCTGTCTTTGAACAGTTGTTCTACCCTTCCTCGTCACCCCGACGCTGTTGTTTCGCTTCTCGTCTCCCGAGGAGCCTCCGCTCTCCTCTCCTCCCTTCCCTTCTCCTGAGGAGGCGCTCATGGCGGACAAGGAGGGTTCGCCCAAGAAGGACGACGGCGCCGGCGGCTCGTCGAAGCCGGCTCCCGTCGGGGCTGGCTCCTCGCCCAGCTCCACCGACCCCGTGGAAAACCTCGGCCTCAAGAACCCGAACACCGTGCTCCAAGATGGTACCCGATTTCTCCACTTGGCCTCTACTTTTCTTCTTGGGATCCGAACCATGGAACTCTTGGCTCTCTTGTTTCCCACATTTTCTTTGGTTTATTTTTAGTTCCGGGAGATGCTACGGTGGCCGAGCAGGGGAAAGGCCCTGGCTCTGCCTCATCCACTGGCAGCACCGCCGCCGACAAGGGGAGAGAAGTTGGGCAAGGAAGCCATGGAAAGGGCAAGGAGGTGGCGGTCGCACAGTCATCGGCCGGTGAGTTTTCGACGGGAAAAAATGCTTCTTTTTTTGTTGGATTTCGCCGGCACGCGGGATTCGAAAACTAGCCCTTCTTTTCGTGCGCAGTGCCTGGGGATGTGTCTGCTCATGATGGCAAGGGCGGGGATGGAGATGCATCCAACATCGACAAGAGTGTGTCGATTCTCTGAACCAAAACTAAACTCCTGGTTCGCATGTGTCCGCGTCGAGATTTAAGATCTTTCTTATTGCCTGCAGTGACTGCTCTGGTTGCGGAGCTTCCTCATTTTCCGCTGGCGCAAGGCGCCGCCTCAGGCACCATTGGTCCTCGACAAGGGGAAAGCCAAGAGAAAGTCTTATGGGTAACTATAAAACCTCAAAGCATTCATCTTTTCTGGTTTTCGTACGTGTTCCTAATGCAACTGCAAATACCATCCCTTGTTTTGGCAGCCAGGGGAGTCGTACTGGGTCCAAGAGAATCAAGGGCCCCGACCTGAGAACCAAGAATAATCTGTGGCTTCCCACGGCAGCAGGAGGTATGGTTCGGGCCGTTTTCATGTTGTTCTGAGATTCTTTCTCGAGTTCTTGTCCTGTTTAGCTGAGCAATTTTTTCTCAGGCCCCGAAATCAAAGATCGGTTCCTGCAGCTTAATGCTGGTGCGTCTGCTATGGATCAGGGGCTCAATCTTCAAAGCCCATTGGCACACATCCCCGTGCCATCATCTCCACTCCCACGGCCACCCAGTTCCAGCCAGGAGCTGAACTGTGCCTCGAATGCTATCAGGGTCCAGCTCTAACCTCATTGTTTGTGGGTCACAATTGCTTATGTCCCCCATGCCATCTGATAATCCAGGCCAATCCCATCTCAACACCATGCTAGGTCTGCCGTGCCCTACTGATCGGGCAACCCCCACCGCATTGAGGATGCAATGGTAAATTACACTTGATTTTTGCTTGTACATGTTAATGGAAACGATCCACCTTACATATTTTCTATGGCACCATACATCATTTAGCTTGTGTGCCACTATGGCACCATACAATACCTTTCATCTGCAATGTCGCATCATTTCCTAGCAGCAACAACATGGCGACTGCATCTGCTGGTGTAACAACTTCAGCTGCACGCCTATGCTGTCGATTAGGACGATAATGCATGAGTATTAATCAAAACCACCCAGTAGAATGCTAAATATGTGAACACTTCATTGTGGGTTTGCACTGTGTCTTCATAATGAAATAATTTAACTTGGTGCTACTTTGTTGCTTTGAGTGCCGGATAAATTGTCGAATGATACTAATTGATACGTACGTTACAACTTCTGACTGGTTTCATGATAAGCAAGTTGTATTGTTGGTTCAGTTCTATTAGCTGAAAACCTCCATGTGCTAACTATGTCTTGTTTCTTGTTTCCACAGGCTTCAGTCGAGAGCACAGTTTGTAGTTCATGTTGTCTACAATCAACCATCTATCCAGACTCCTGTTGCCCTATGTTTCTGCATTTCGTCAAGCAAGAATGTGCGCTTCTCATTGTCCTGTTCACATGAAGTATTGTTTATTTCTTGGTCGCTTTCTGAACTCAATCAGCAGTGCTACGCCTGAACTGATTAAACTGCGGAAGTCCTATGTTTATTTAGTCGTCTCTGCGACAACTTATGTACTAAAATGCTGAGTATCCCATTCTATCAAGTAACTTTCATCACCCTCGCAAAAAAGAGAGTAACTTTCATCACTCCTGGAAGTCTGTTTTGCATTGGTTGCTTATGTTGAGTGTTTGAGTTCCTTGCATATGTTTGGTTGGCGCTCTCATTGAGCAGCATTTTCTTGTTGCTGATCGTGTTTGTTGAGATGGATGGATGGATGCCATAACTTAGGCCTGAAGCATAAGTTGTTCTATAAATGAAACGTAGTATAGTACATATCAACACCAATCTATTCAATCTCTGCTATAAATGACCAACATTTGCTTTGCCCAACTATGTCATTAGCCATGTTGATCGTGTGGAACACATCAGATTTACATCGTAATGGAAAAGTCCAGACACAGACACGGTGCGCGCGTGATCATCAAGTAAGATTAAGTAGTAGTGAAAACAAGAATTGCTAGCAACGGGTGAAAACCAGACATCATAGTGCATCAACTCAAACGGAGATTCAGAAATAGAAAATGTGGAGGAACTAAGCAGTGGCTGGACATGTCACAAAGTGTTTTTACCGGTGCCGGGATGTACCGGTGGTTCTCTCACTAATAGCATGTTGCCAGCTCAAAAGGTGTACATTTGTATTCCCCTCTTTTATCTATTTAAGTCACTGTATTTCATGGCCCACCATGCACATGCAAAAGATGCATGCATGGTCCTGCTTTTCTCTTTTCACTGGTCATGGTACATACTATAACATGCATGTCTCGGACATTATCTCTTCTCTTTCCATCTCTAAATCCAACACTTTTAATTCCCTTTTCACTATTTTAGATTGTTCATATCTTCAAAACAAAAAAAATGTTTTTGAAACATTGTATATATATTTGAACTCCACGAGCCAAGACCTTTCGAAGAAGATCAATCTTGAATACATTCAAACAAGTTTAATTTTCAACGTTTGAAATGAGTGAAATCAGCTTTCTAAAAATAGTGAAATATGATCTTTGAATTGGGCGAGACCATTTTTTTAAATGACTGAAATATGTCTTTCATACACATCACACATTTCTGGGTGTGAAATACGTGAAACTTGTTATTTCAGAATTTTGAAACTAGTCATGTAAAACACGTGAAACTAATTATATCAAAAAAAAATTAAATGAGTGAAATATGTTTTACGAAACAAGTGAAATTGTTTTTTGAATTGAGTCAAATAAGTTCTTTGAAATATTTGAAATCAGTTATTTACTTTGAGTGAAATCAACTTTCGTAAAATAGTGAAATATGAGCTTTGAATTGGGTGAGACCAATTTTTAAATATGAGTTAAATATGTCTTTCATACACATGACACATTTTGGGTGTGAAATACATGAAACTTGTTATTTCAGAATTTTGAAACTAGGTCGCGTAAAACATGTCAAACTAATTATTTCAAACTTTTTTTGAATGAGTGAAATATGTTTTACAAAACAAGTGAAATTGTTTTTTGAATTGATATTTATTCAATTGAATCAAATAAGTTTTTTTAAATATTAGAAATCAGTTATTTGCTTTGAGTGAAATCAGCTTTTTAAAAATAGTGAAATATGATCTTTGAATTGGGTGAGAGCAATTTTCTAAAATGAGTGAAATATGATCTTTGAATTGGGTGAGAGCAATTTTTTTAAATGAGTGAAATATGTTTTTCATACACATGACACATTTTTGGGTGTGAAATACGCGGAAAACTTGTTATTTCAGAATTTCTAAACGAATGAAATCAGTTTTTCGCACTGACTGAAATCCATTTCGAACTGAAATATGAAAATGAGTGAAATCTGTTTTCTCAATTTAGTGAAATTATTTTTCTGAAACAAGTGACATCGGTTTGTTCATACGAGTGAAATCATTTTTTTAACATAGTGAAATTAGTTTTATGAAATGACTGAAATCAGTTTTATGAAATTAGTGTAGCCAGTTCCTTGAAACGAATAAAAAATGTGTTTTCAAATATGTGAAATCGGTGTTTAAATTTAGTTGATTCTGTTTTTTACACGATCGTAAGACGTTTTCTAAAATGAGTAAAATTGTTTCTGTAAATGAGTAAAATTGTTTCTGTAAATGAGTGAAATATGTGTTTTGGAATTACTGAGATCAGTGTTTAGAAATGAGTGAATTTAGTTTTTTGAAATGAGTGAAATGACCTTTTCAAGATGAGCGAAACCAATTCTTTGAAATTACTTAAATATGTGTTTTGATACGAGTGGAATCAATGTATTAAAATTAATAAAATTAGTTTTCTAAAATGAGTTAAATCTATATTTTTGAGTGACTCAAATTTGTTTTCTTAATTCTGAAACCAGTTTTTAAAATAAAGTGAAACGAGTTTTTTGAAATGAGTTACATCCATTTTTTTGAAACGCCAAAGTGAATGAAATGATAAAATTCAAACTATGCTAAAATATATTGAATATTGGTCTTGTTTTAAAGATCTTGTCTTTAGGAATTCAAATATATAAATAGATTTAAAAATAAAACATTTATTAAAATGATATCAATCATTTAATAGCTAACAAGAAAGTAAAATGTTCGTACTATAGGTTGAGTGGTCTGGGAGTACACATGCATGACTAAATGAAAATGTCGTGCGGCATGTTCATGTATTGGTCAGGTGGTGTCGGACTAGTATAGAGATGTATTTCACCCACAAAAGATTCCTTAGTTTATTAGTCAAAGAATCACGGGCCAACGGTGGCAAGGTCGGGGAGGATGGCCGCGATAATCCTGTTGGAAATATGCCCTAGAGG
This sequence comes from Triticum dicoccoides, assembly GCF_002162155.2. Lineage (NCBI taxonomy): Eukaryota > Viridiplantae > Streptophyta > Magnoliopsida > Poales > Poaceae > Triticum > Triticum dicoccoides. The sequence goes on along the minus strand of NC_041388.1, from coordinate 662,524,621 downwards.
CAATAATAAAATGGTTATTATTATATTTCTTTGTTCATGATAATTGTCTATCGTTCATGCTATAATTGTGTTATCCAGAAATCGTAATACATGTGTGAATACATAGACAACAACACGTCCCTAGTGAGCCTCTAGTTGACTAGCTCGTTGATCAAAGGATAGTCATGGTTTCCTGACTATGGACATTAGATGTCATTGATAACGGGATCACATCATTAGGAGAATGATGTGATGGACAAGCCCAATCCTAAGCTTAGCTCAAAGATCGTGTAGTTCGTTTGCTGTAGCTTTTCTGAATGTCAAGTATCATTTCCTTAGACCATGAGATTGTGCAACTCCCAGATACCGTAGGAGTGCCTTGGGTGTTCCAAACGTCACAACGTAATTGGGTGACTATAAAGGTACATTACAGGTATCTCCGAAAGTGTCTGTTGGGTTGGCACGAATCGAGACTGGGATTTGTCACTCCGTATGATGGAGAGGTATCTCTGGGCCCACTCGGTAATGCATCATCATAATGAGCTCAATGTGATCAAGTGGTTGATCACGGGATCATGCATTACAGTACGAGTAAAGTGACTTGCCGGTAACGAGACTGAACAAGGTATTGGGATACTGACGATCGAGTCTCGGACAAGTAACGTACCGATTGACAAAGGGAATTGTATACGGATTGATTGAATCCTCGACATCGTGGTTCATCCAATGAGATCATCGTGGAGCATGTGGGAGCCAACATGGGTATCCAGATCCCGCTGTTGGTTATTGACCGGAGAGTCGTCTCGGTCATGTCTGCATGTCTCCCGAACCCGTAGGGTCTACACACTTAAGGTTCGGTGACACTAGGGTTGTTAGGAAGACTTGTATGTGATTACCGAATGTTGTTCGGAGTCCCGGATGAGATCCCGGACGTCACGAGGAGTTCCGGAATGGTCCGGAGGTAAAGATTTATATATGGGAAGTTGTCATATGGTCGCCGGAAAGTTTCGGGGGCATATCGGTATTGTACCGGGGCCACCGGAGGGGTTCCGGGGGTCCACCGGGAGGGTCCACCTCTTCCTGAGGGCCTTATGGGCTGTATGGAGAAGGGAACCAGCCCAAGTGGGCTGGGGCACCACACCCCCCTAGGGCCCATGCGCCTAGGGTTGGGGGAAACCCTAAGGGGGGCGCCCCCTTGCTTGGGGGGCAAGCCCCTCTCCCCTTGGCCGCCACCCCCCCTCTAGATCTCATCTAGAGGGGGCCGGCCCCCTTCCTCTTTCCCCTATAAATAGAGGGGTGAGGGGAGGGCTGCAGAGAACATCCAAGGCGCAGCCCCTCCCCTCCCCAACACCTCTCCTCCTCCATAAGAGCTTGGCGAAGCCCTGCCGGAGTACTGCAGCTTCATCACCACCACACCGTCGTGCTGCTGTTGGAGCCCTCTTCCTCAACCTCTCCCTCCTCCTTGCTGGATCAAGGCGCGGGAGACGTCCTCGCTCTGTACGTGTGTTGAACGCGGAGGTGTCGTCCGTTCGGCACTAGGATCTTCGGTGATTTGGATCACGTCGAGTACGACTCCATTAACCCCGTTCTCTTGAACGCTTCCGCTCGTGATCTACAAGGGTATGTAGATGTACTCCTCTCTCCCTCGTTGCTAGATGACTCCATAGATTGATCTTGGTGATGCGTAGAAAATTTTAAAATTCTGCTACGTTCCCCAACGGTGGCATCATGAGCTAGGTCTATGCGTAGTTACTATGCGCGAGTAGAACACAAAGTAGTTGTGGGCGTTGATATTGTCAATTTGCTTGCCGTTACTAGTCTTATCTTGATTCGGCGGCATCGTGGAATGAAGCGGCCCGGACCAACCTTACATGTACGCTTACGTGAGACCGGTTCCACCGACTGACATGCACTAGTTGCATAAGGTGGCTGGCGGGTGTCTGTCTCTCCCACTTTAGTCGGATTGGATTCGATGAACAGGGTCCTTATGAAGGGTAAATAGAAATTGGCAATTCACGTTGTGGTTTTGGCGTAGGTAAGAAACGTTCTTGCTAGAAACCTATAGCAGCCACGTAAAAACATGCAACAACAATTAGAGGACGTCTAACTTGTTTTTGCAGCAAGTGTTTTGTGATGTGATATGGCCAAAGGTTGTGATGAATGATGAATGATATATGTGATGTATGAGATTGATCATGTTCTTGTAATAGGAATCACGACTTGCATGTTGATGAGTATGACAACCGGCAGGAGCCATAGGAGTTGTCTTTATTTATTTATGACCTGTGTGTCAACATAAACGTCATGTAATTACTTTACTTTATTGCTAAAGCATTAGCCATAGTAGTAGAAGTAATAGATGACAAGACAACTTCAAGAAGACACGATGATGGAGATCATGGTGTCATGCCGGTGACAACGATGATCATGGAGCCCCGAAGATGGAGATCAAAGGAGCAAATGATATTGGCCATATCATGTTACTATTTGATTGCATGTGATGTTTATCATGTTTTACATATTATTTGCTTAGAACAACGGTAGCTTAAATAAGATGATCCCTTGTAATAATTTCAAGAAAGTGTTCCCCCTAACTGTGCACCGTTGCGAAGGTTCGTTGTTTCGAAGCACCACGTGATGATCGGGTGTGATAGATTCTAACGTTCGAATACAACGGGTGTAAGACAGATTTACACACGCAATACACTTAGGTTGACTTGATGAGCCTAGCATGTACAGACATGGCCTCGGAACACAGAAGACCGAAAGGTCGAGAATGAGTCGTATAGAAGATACGATCAACATGAAGATGTTCACCGATGTTGACTAGTTCGTCTCATGTGATGATAGGACACGGCCTAGTTAACTCGGATCATGTTATACTTAGATGACTGGAGGGATGTCTATCTGAGTGGGAGTTCATTTAATAATTTGATTAGATGAACTTAATTATCATGAACTTAGTCTAAAATCTTTACAATATGTCTTGTAGATCAAATGGCCCACGTTGTCCTCAACTTCAACACGTTCCTAGAGAAAACCAAGCTGAAAGACGATGGCAGCAACTATACGAACTGGGTCCGGAACCTGAGGATCATCCTCATAGCTGCCAAGAAAGATTATGTCCTAGAAGCACCGCTAGGTGACGCACCCGTCCCACAGAACCAAGACGTTATGAACGCTTGGCAGACACGTGCTGATGATTACTCCCTCGTTCAGTGCGGCATGCTTTACAGCTTAGAACCGGGGCTCCAAAAGCGTTTTGAGAGACATGGAGCATATGAGATGTTCGAAGAGCTGAAAATGGTTTTTCAAGCTCATGCCCGGGTCGAGAGATATGAAGTCTCCGACAAGTTCTTCAGCTGTAAGATGGAGGAAAATAGTTCTGTCAGTGAGCACATACTCAAAATGTCTGGGTTGCATAACCGCTTGACTCAGCTGGGAGTTAATCTCCCGGATGACGCGGTCATTGGCAGAATCCTTCAGTCGCTTCCACCGAGCTACAAGAGCTTTGTGATGAACTTCAATATGCAGGGGATGGAAAAGACCATTCCTAAAGTATTTGCAATGCTGAAATCAGCAGAGGTAGAAGTCAAAAAGGAACATCAAGTGTTGATGGTGAATAAAACCACTAAGTTCAAGAAAGGCAAGGGTAAGAAGAACTTCAAGAAGGACGGCAAGGGAGTTGCTGCGCCCGGTAAGCAAGCTGCCGGGAAGAAGCCAAAGAATGGACCCAAGCCCGAGACTGAGTGCTTTTATTGCAAGGGAAGTGGTCACTGGAAGCGGAACTGCCCCAAATACTTAGCGGACAAGAAGGCCGGCATCACGAAAGGTATATGTGATATACATGTAATTGATGTGTACCTTACCAGTACTCGTAGTAGCTCCTGGGTATTTGATACCAGTGCGGTTGCTCACATTTGTAACTCAAAGCAGGAGTTGCGGAATAAACGGAGACTGGCGAAGGACGAGGTGACGATGCGCGTCGGGAATGGTTCCAAGGTCGATGTGATCGCCGTCGGCACGCTACCTCTACATTTACCTACGGGATTAGTTTTAAACCTCAATAATTGTTATTTAGTGCCAGATTTGAGCATGAACATTGTATCAGGATCTCGTTTAATACGAGATGGCTACTCATTTAAATCCAAGAATAATGGTCGTTCTATTTATATGAGAGATATGTTTTATGGTCATGCTCCGATGGTGAATGGTTTATTCTTAATGAATCTCGAGCGTAATGCTACACATATTCATAGTGTGAATACCAAAAGATGTAAGGTTGATAATGATAGTCCCACATACTTGTGGCACTGCCGCCTTGGTCACATAGGTGTTAAACGCATGAAGAAGCTCCATGCAGATGGATTTTAGAGTCTCTTGATTACGAATCATTTGACACGTGCGAACCATGCCTCATGGGTAAGATGACCAAGACTCCGTTCTCAGGAACAATGGAGCGAGCAACCAACTTATTGGAAATCATACATACTAATGTGTGTGGTCCAATGAGTGTTGAGGCTCGCGGTGGCTATCGTTATGTTCTCACCCTCACTGATGACTTGAGTAGATATGGGTATGTCTACTTAATGAAACACAAGTCTGAGACCTTTGAAAAGTTCATGGAATTTCAGAGTGAGGTTGAGAATCAACGTGACAGGAAAATCAAGTTCTTGTGATCAGATCGTGGGGGAGAATACTTGAGTCACGAATTTGGCACACACTTAAAAAAATGTGGAATAGTTTCACAACTCACGCCGCCTGGAACACCTCAGCGTAATGGTGTGTCCGAACGTCGTAATCGCACTCTATTAGATATGGTGCGATCTATGATGTCTCTTACCGATTTACTGCTATCATTTTGGGGCTATGCTTTAGAGACTGCTGCATTCACTTTAAATAGGGCTCCGTCGAAATCCGTTGAGATGACACCGTATGAATTATGGTTTGGGAAGAAACCTAAGCTGTCGTTTCTAAAAGTTTGGGGATGCGATGCTTATGTCAAGAAACTTCAACCTGAAAAGCTCGAACCCAAGTCGGAAAAATGCGTCTTCATAGGATACCCTAAAGAAACTGTTGGGTATACCTTCTACCTCAGATCCGAAGGCAAGATCTTTGTTGCCAAGAATGGGTCCTTTCTAGAGAAAGAGTTTCTCTCGAAAGAAATAAGTGGGAGGAAGGTAGAACTTGATGAAGTATTACCTCTTGAACCGGTAAGTGGCGCAGCTCAAGAAAATGTTCCTGAGGTGCCTGCACCGACTAGAGAGGAAGTTGATGATGATGATCATGAAACTTCAGATCAAGTTGCTACTGAACTTCGTAGGTCCACAAGAACACGTTCCGCACCAGAGTGGTACGGCAACCCTGTCTTGGAAATCATGTTGTTAGACAATGGTGAACCTTCGAACTATGAAGAAGCGATGGCGGGCCCGGATTCCAACAAATGGCTGGAAGCCATGAAATCCGAGATAGGATCCATGTATGAAAACGAAGTATGGACTTTGACTGACTTGCCTGTTGATCAGCGAGCCATAGAAAATAAATGGATCTTTAAGAAGAAGACAGACGCGGATGGTAATGTGACCATCTATAAAGCTTGGCTTGTCGCTAAGGGTTATCGACAAGTTCAAGGGGTTGACTACGATGAGACTTTCTCAACCGTAGCGAAGCTGAAGTCCGTCTGAATCATGTTAGCAATTGCCGCATTCTATGATTATGAGATATGGCAAATGGACGTCAAAACAACATTCCTTAATGGTTTCCTTAAGGAAGAATTGTATATGATGCAGCCGGAAGGTTTTGTCAATCCTAAGAATGCTGACAAGGTGTGCAAGCTCCAACGCTCGATTTATGGGCTGGTGCAAGCATCTCGGAGTTGGAACATTCGTTTTGATGAGATGATTAAAGCGTTTGGGTTTATGCAGACTTATGGAGAAGCCTGCATTTACAAGAAAGTGAGTGGGAGCTCTGTAGCATTTCTCATATTGTATGTGGATGACATACTGTTGATGGGAAATGATATAGAATTCTTGGAAAGCGTAAAGGCCTACTTGAACAAGTGTTTTTCAATGAAGGACCTTGGAGAAGCTGCTTATATATTAGGCATCAAGATCTATAGAGATAGATCGAGACGCCTCATTGGTCTTTCACAGAGTACGTACCTTGACAAGATATTGAAAAAGTTCAAAATGGATCAGTCAAAGAAGGGGTTCTTGCCTGTATTGCAAGGTACGAGATTGAGCACGGCTCAATGCCCGACCACGGCAGAAGATAGAGAAAAGATGAGTGTCGTCCCCTATGCCTCGGCCATAGGGTCTATCATGTATGTTATGCTGTGTACCAGACCTGATGTAAACCTTGTCGTGAGTTTGGTAGGAAGGTACCAAAGTAATCCCGGCATGGAACACTGGACAGCGGTCAAGAATATCCTGAAGTACCTGAAAAGGACTAAGGAAATGTTTCTCGTTTATGGAGGTGACGAAGAGCTCGTCGTAAAGGGTTACGTCGATGCTAGCTTCGACACAGATCTGGATGACTCTAAGTCACAAACCGGATACGTGTATATTTTGAATGGTGGGGCAGTAAGCTGGTGCAGTTGCAAGCAAAGCGTTGTGGCGGGATCTACATGTGAAGCGGAGTACATGGCAGCCTCGGAGGCAGCACAAGAAGCAGTCTGGATGAAGGAGTTCATTACCGACCTAGGAGTCATACCCAATGCGTCGGGCCCCATGACCCTCTTCTGTGACAACACTGGAGCTATTGCCCTTGCCAAGGAGCCCAGGTTTCACAGGAAGACCAGGCATATCAAGCGTCGCTTCAACTCCATTCGTGAAAGTGTTCAAAATGGAGACATAGAGATTTGTAAAGTACATACGGACCTGAATGTAGCAGATCCGTTGACTAAACCTCTCCCTAGAGCAAAACATGATCAACACCAGAACTGCATGGGTGTTCGATTCATCACCATGTAACTAGAATATTGACTCTAGCGCAAGTGGGAGACTGTTGGAAATATGCCCTAGAGGCAATAATAAAATGGTTATTATTATATTTGTTTGTTCATGATAATTGTCTATTGTTCATGCTATAATTGTGTTATCCAGAAATCGTAATACATGTGTGAATACATAGACCACAACACGTGCCTAGTGAGCCTCTAGTTGACTAGCTCGTTGATCAAAGGATAGTCATGGTTTCCTGACTATGGACATTAGATGTCATTGATAACGGGATCACATCATTAGGAGAATGATGTGATGGACAAGACCCAATCCTAAGCTTAGCTCAAAGATCGTGTAGTTCGTTTGCTGTAGCTTTTCTGAATGTCAAGTATCATTTCCTTAGACCATGAGATTGTGCAACTCCCAGATACCGTAGGAGTGCCTTGGGTGTGCCAAACGTCACAACGTAACTGGGTGACTATAAAGGTACATTACAGGTATCTCCGAAAGTGTTTGTTGGGTTGGCACGAATCGACTGGGATTTGTCACTCCGTATGACGGAGAGGTATCTCTGGGCCCACTCGGTAATGCATCATCATAATGAGCTCAATGTGATCAAGTGGTTGATCACGGGATCATGCATTACGGTACGAGTAAAGTGACTTGCCGGTAACGAGACTGAACAAGGTATTGGGATACCGACGATCAAGTCTCGGACAAGTAACGTACCGATTGACAAAGGGAATTGTATACGGATTGATTGAATCCTCGACATCATGGTTCATCCAATGAGATCATCGTGGAGCATGTGGGAGCCAACATGGGTATCCAGATCCCGCTGTTGGTTATTGACCGGAGAGTCGTCTCGGTCATGTCTGCATGTCTCCCGAACCCGTAGGGTCTACACACTTAAGGTTCGGTGACGCTAGGGTTGTTAGGAAGACTTGTATGTGATTACCGAATGTTGTTCGGAGTCCCGGATGAGATCCCGGACGTCACGAGGAGTTCCGGAATGGTCCGGAGGTAAAGATTTATATATGGGAAGTTGTCATATGGTCGCCGGAAAGTTTCGGGGGCATATCGGTATTGTACCGGGGGCACCGAAGGGGTTCCGGGGGTCCACCGGGAGGGTCCACCTCTTCCAGAGGGCCTTATGGGTTGTATGGAGAAGGGAACCAGCCCAAGTGGGCTGGGGCGCCACACCCCCTAGGGCCCATGCGCCTAGGGTTGGGGGAAACCCTAAGGGGGGGCGCCCCCTTGCTTGGGGGGCAAGCCCCCCTCCCCTTGGCCGCCCCCCCTAGATCTCATCTAGAGGGGGCCGGCCCCTTCCCCTTTCCCCTATAAATAGAGGGGTGAGGGGAGGGCTGCAGAGAACATCCAAGGCGCAGCCCCTCCCCTTCCCAACACCTCTCCTCCTCCATAAGAGCTTGGCGAAGCCCTGCCGGAGTACTGCGGCTTCATCACCACCACACCGTCGTGCTGCTATTGGAGCCCTCTTCCTCAACCTCTCCCTCCTCCTTGCTGGATCAAGGCGCGGGAGACGTCCTCGCTCCGTACGTGTGTTGAACGCGGAGGTGCCGTCCGTTCGGCACTAGGATCTTCGGTGATTTGGATCACGTCGAGTACGACTCCATCAACCCCGTTCTCTTGAACGCTTCCGCTCATGATCTACAAGGGTATGTAGATGCACTCCTCTCTCCCTCGTTGCTAGATGACTCCATAGATTGATCTTGGTGATGTGTAGAAAATTTTAAAATTCTGCTACGTTTCCCAACAAATCCTACACCTATGAAGAAGCTACAAGATCCGAATTTATGTCCATGTGGCACATTACGTAAATCACATAGAGTAGAATTTATGCCCATGTGGCACAGTACGTAAATCACGTAAAACAACTTACTTAGCTGTAACATTACTTGGATGGATGTGTGCTATGCCTTAAATTTGGGAGGAGCAATGCTACATCCACATATATTACGGGCTGATCTGACATGGAGGTGTTTAATTGGATTAGGGGTAGGGTGAGGCCCACCCCGCCTAAAAATCAGGGGGATGCTTAGTTTGCAGTGGGAAGTTTCCGTAACACATACGTAGGGGCTTTCGTAGGTTTAGCATTTTCGAGTTGGGAGAGGCATACGAAGCTGCGGTGAGCTTGAGAGGAAAGGCAAGGAGGGATTTTTATAGCCTCATATAGCGGTGGACGATGGCAAAGGATTGTACTGGAGCTTTCGGGACAATGCTAACGATGCTACATCTACGGACACATTTTATGGGATAGTTATCACAGAAAGATGTGTCGATTTATGTTTGGAGGTTAGAGGGGTGAGTGGCCCACTAGTGAAAATCACAAAGGAGAGTGATTGATGGGAGAGCTTTTCATAACTTCAATCCATATAGACTTGCCTGTAAGCATATCATTTTTGGGGATAACGGCATTGGGCAACCGCCGCATACGGGGGAGAGAGCGGTGAAGAAAAGCATTCAGAGCATCATTGAGTGGTGGAGAAAAGCAGATGAGGGTATTGAGCGGTGGGAAAATCAAAGCAAACAAGACAAGCCACTACCCCATGCCGCCCGACATGCAGTAAGTTGCGAAAAAACAGAATTACAAAGAAAATCGGTAGGTGCACATAGCACCCTTCCCTATCCCCAGAATTACACGCCTCAAGATCAAAAATTCACCAATGGCAGTGATTTTTTTAAAGAGGAGAAAACGGATCCAAACAGGGTATATGGTCTTACTTATTACTAAACTATTAGCTAACCGACTCCAACATGAAATCCTATCACTATTGAGTAGAATAAATATTCATTTATTTAAAACAAAAATGACCCAAGACTGCTTATCTTGGGCATATGAATACCTACACATCTGCCACAAATCTAGGAGAGAATTTGTCATATTCAAGATTGATTTTGAAAAAGTTGACAAAGTTGAGCATAATGCCACTATATTCATATTGAAACATCTAGGATTTGGAGAAAAGTGGATTAGATGGATCAAATCTATTCTTAGCACTGCAGTACCTGTGTACTCCTGAATGGAGTACGTGAAAAAATGATCATTTTTAAAAGAGAGGCCAGACAGGACGACCCTCCGTCACCCATGTTATTTGTCATGGTTGCTAAACTCGTTCAAATTGTCATCAATGAGGCTTGGAACAATGAGGATATTTCCCTTCCTATTGATAATGCATATGGTTTAGGATTCCCCATCATACAATACCTCATCATCATGGCAGCTGATCCTATGCAGCTGAATGCCCTGAAAGGTATACTCAATAAAATTTCTAAATCTACTAGCCTCCTGGTAAACTACCGGAAATCATCTCCCATTCGTATTAATATTGTCGAGGAAAGAGCCGACGAACTTGCCAATCAAATGGGATGAAAAAGGAAAGTATGCCATTTACTTAGGATTTCCCATGGGACTACCAGACCCAAAATTGATGGTCTTATGCGCATGGGATTTCCCATTGGACTACCAGACCCAAAATTGACACAAACTCTCTAGTATTGTTTCTATGCTCTCTTATACTGGTAGGATGACCCACATTAAGATTGTTATATCTACAATGCCCATCTTTGCTATGTTCTCCATAAAGTATAATACACTATTCTTGATAAATGTGCAAAAAGATGAAAGAAACTTCCTTTGGTATGGAAAAGACATAAATAAGCAAGGGAAATGCTTAGTTAAATGGGATACTATTTGCTTACCCAAAGAGGTTGGTGGTCTTGGTGTTTTAGATTTGAGACAACAAAATAGAACTCTTCCCATGAAAAAGGTACATAAATTCTTCAATCACAGTGATACTCCTTAGGTTGACTTAATTTGGAAAGCGTATTATCCTAATCATTATATTCCAAATCAAAGTGACAAAGTTGGATCATTTTGGTGGAGAGATTGCTGCAAACTTATCCTTGAGTTTAAAAGCATGGCACAATGCACTATCACTCAGGGTGACACTGTTTATCTATGGACTGCCACCTGGGGAGATACTGAAATGGAATTTAAGTTCCCCTAGCTCCATTCTTATGCCAAGGAAAAGGACATCATAGTCAGAAAAGCATATGACTACATACAAGATAACATGTAGTATATGTTTCACCTTCCACTTTCCACTATTGCCCTCCAACAATGTCAGGAGTTACAGAATATTATCTACAATTTAAGCATGGATCATACTCCAAAGTCTAGGAAATTTCATGGTCAGGGTATCAAGTACTCAAACAGGAAGGTCTACAATGCTCTCATTGGCAACCCACCAAAAGAACCTGCCCCATTCCAATGGATATGGAAGCCATTTGTCTTGCATAGGCACACATTTTTCTTCTCCCTTCTTATACAGGACGGATTGAGTACTAGAGAACTCATGTGGAGGAAACACTTTCACATTGATTGCTATGAATGTGTACTATGTGATGAGACATGTATTGAGGACAATGTGCATATGTTCTTCACTTGTGACTTTAGTCAAAACTTCTGGCTATACTTGTGCATGGAGTGGAACACTGACATGAATATTATAGAGATGCTCATCAATGGTTGTAACAGGATAAACTTCATCTGATTCAAATAAATCTTGATCCCTGGATGTTAGAGCATATGGAATCACATAAATGGTATTATATTTGATAGCAAAGATGTCAATATGGATCAATGCATATATGCCTTCAAGGAAAGCTTCCAACTAGTGATGATCAAGGCCAAACCTAGTCTTAAAGAAGGAATGCAGCAGTGACTTGACTCTTTGTAGTATTTTTATGTAACATAACACCATTTGCAGATATCCATCAATATAATAGAAAACGAGACACATTAGGGACATTCCCTACTGTATTATGCTAAAAAAACAAAATGTTTGCGTACAGTAAAAACTTCATACCATTAAAATATGTACATCACATTTTAAAGAAAAAGTTGTGGTTTAATAAATGTGACATTTAAAAAGTATTTATACAATTTAAGAAAGATGTTCCCATAGTTTATTTTTTATTACCATTAAAACATGTACAACGTGTATTTAGAAAAAAATTATACTATGTATTCGGAAAGTATTCATCATATATTTGAAAAATATCCAAGCATATATCATAAAAAGGTTTCACGTGTGCCTTGAAAATGTACATTGTGTACTTAAAAAGCCATATGTGAGAAGAAGGAAACTAATAAAAAACAGAAAGAAACAAAAAAAAGGCAAAAAGAACCCGCAGAAAACAATGAAAAGTGAAACGCACAGAAGAAAACCAGAGTATAACAAAGAAAAAAATAAAAACCATTGAGAAATAAAGAAAACCAAAGAAAAAAACTATAGAAAACCGGTGAAAAAGTAGATAAAACTAAAGAAAAAACTGAAGAAAAAAGTAAAAAAATAGAAGACCGGACCTACACAAACTTATAGCCTGCAAGGAACGAAATCTCAGTACTGGACCGGCCAGCTAGATGTCACTCGAGGCGATTACTATTAGGAATAGGTGCAGGTGACATATAGCCCTGGCGCCGAAGAATAACGTTCACTAGTTCTTTTAAAGGAAACTCTAAGAATCACCCGACAGATAACACAAAATCGATCAGTCTCCCACGCAGCCGACCAATCAACAGAGATCGTGTGGCGATGTCGCACTCCTTCTGTCCCACCTCTTTCTCTAGAAACACCCACAAGGAACAAGAGCTCCTTATCCTGTCGTACCGCACAACCATCCCTCTCTCTCTCTCATCTTCTTTACTTCTTCCCTCCTCTCTTCTTACCACTCTCTCTCTCTTCTCTCTCCAGGTACGAGCTCCAGGCCGAGCTCCCATGGCGCTCCGCCACCAGCCCCTTTCTCCTTCCCTCCTCTCTCCTTACCTCTCTCCCCCCTCTCTCTCCCCTCTCTCTCTACACACGAGCTCATGGCCGAGCTTCCAGTGTGCTCTCTCCTCCGACTCGCTCTCAATTGGTTTTGATGGATTGCAATGTCGATGATGTTTCTGAAACATAATCTTTGACGCAGTATGTTGAGTCTTTCTATGCGAAAAAATTCTACAGCAAGACCTTTGTTACGATTTTTCTTAGCAACATCTCTCTTGCAAAAAATTTGGGCAACAAATCCTATGTTGCAGAAAAACATTCCGCAACAAGAGCTCTGTTGCAAAAAAAATCTGCAACCAGACTTGCGTTGCAATGGCGGAGGAGGCCCTGTTTAGCCGCTCAATGCGCTAGATTGGACGGCTGACGTCCGGGCCGATCTTTTCAAAAAATTAGTCGCCGGAGATGTAGCGACCCCATTTAAGTTTTTCTAAGGCAAATAACATTCGATAGTTGCTCCTGAGAAAGCAGAGAGAGCAACTAATTGACGAGCGCTCTTTCGATCCTTACAACAATCAGCACTAAGAATGGCAATTTTACCCATGAATACGGATACCCGCGGATACCGTACTCATATTTTATACCCACGGGGAGCACCTATACCCTACCCACGATAATTCTATACTTACGGGCAAGATGGCACGGAAACCACCTACGGACTACTCTCCACCAATCTCTTTCTCCCCTTGTTTCCAGTACGGGTCCCAATCCTTCCTGATTTTCAATCCAGATTTCACAGCTCAGTGCGTAACTTCAATCAGTAAGAATCCATCTGTAAGTGTAGCATTTCTCCCCTACCCATTATGTCATGTGTAGGACACGGGTATAGCCTTTTACTCATGGATATACCCATATCTTACCCGTTTATATCGACATGTGAACTTTACCCGTGCTTCACAAGTGTACCTATGTTAAAATTGTTTTGTGAGTTTGTGAACCTATGTTAAAGTTGTCATCAGTTGTTAATTTGAATTGAGATAATTGTCATGTACTCATTTATCTGTTATTAAGCTGAGATAAATGTTTCTTTTGTCAAATATGCTATAGATGAATGTAAAATTATAAACAACTCGTGTACTATTTGATCTATCCGTTGGATACCAAATGGGTATGAGTAGCCGTCGGGTATGGGTACGGGTAAAATTTCAAACTCATGGGTACGGGTATGGTTAGAATTTTGTATCTATTAACTACACGGGTATGAGTATGGTATTACTTTACCCGCCCCATACCCTACGCATTGCCATCCTTAATCAGCGCCACTTGGCGCGCTCTCAGCCGCCTGCCATGTTTAGCGTTCTGGGTGCTCCCTCCGATTTTTTTCGCACACGTTTTCGGCTTTTTAAATGGTTTTTTCTACATTTCGGTTTTCCACCGGCCTCCTTACCTTTTTTCGACGTTTTCAGTTTTCCACCTGCAATTTTTTTTCTTTCGCGAGAGTCTTGGGTTTGCTTCCGCGAGAGGCACGATTTTACTTTCGCGAGAGTCACGGCCGTGCCTCTTGGAAACGAAAAAAATGTGTTTTCTATTTTTATTTCTTCTGCGAGAGGCACGGTTGTACTTCGCCAAGTGGCACGGTTGTGCTTTCGCGAGAGGCACGGCCGTGCCTCTTGAAAACGAAAACATGTGTTTTATGTTTTCTTTTTCTTTCGTGAGAGACACAGTTTTGCTTCCCCGAGAGGCATGGTTGTGCTTTCGCGAGAGGCATGGCCGTGCCTCCACGGAAACGAAAAAAACGTGTTTTCTCTTCTTCTTTTTCCTACCGTGAGAGGCACGGTTTTGCTTTCGCGAGAGGCACGGACATACCTCTTTCGGAAAGGGGAAAAACCCGTGCTCCCGGTTCGTTTTTTTGATCGGTATTTTTTCGTGAAAAAAAGTTCGTCAAAACCTATCCACATGGGATCTAGTTTTGAAGATCTTGACGCGGGTAGTCCAAAGGTGAAAACGGTTCAAGATTTGGACATACTATTTAAGAGATAAAACGTTTTGAATAAACGGATCTACAAAAGAAAAAAAAACTTTCAGGTTGCGACAAGTGACACGCATGTGAAGATGGAAGTGATCTTTGCAACAAGTACCACTCAAGTAATGATTTCGGAACGAACTGGCTAACTCACATCTAGATGTTTGTTTTTTTAGTGATCTCACATCTAAGTGTTCAACCATCGGATCTCTGTGTCTCTAATTTTGTGCACGAGCGATCTGCTTTAGTCGTCATCGTGGGTGTCGCGTTGTTACGTCGAGACGGGCTGGTTCCTGTTTTTTTGTTGGGCCGGCCTTTGTTTGTTTTGAGCTCTAAATGTTGGGCTTCGTTTTGGGCGACGTCATGAGATCGAGCTGGTAGCCTCGCTCACATCGTCACAGGCTCAGTCTTGTGCATATGGAAGTGAACAAAGTTTGCACAATGGCCAATGGTTGTGAGTTTTTTTATATTGCAATCGCTCAATTTTTTGCGGTTAATATTGCAATCGCTCATGTTCATGTCATTTTTCAAAAGAAGTTGTCTAGATATATTTCACCATTTCCTTTTTTTCTTTTAATAATTTTTAGGTATGTACCTTTTTTGCCCATTTCATCAGTGTCCTTTTTTGTTATTAGCCGATTTTTTTCTTTACCTTTTTTGTTTAATGCACTTTTTCCATATCAAATTTCTACTGACTATGCAAGTGTAAACCCCGTGACTCCGGAATTTGGCATTTTTTGTAGTTTGTAGTCACCTCATTTGCAAGTAGCCATCTAGCAATCGAAAGTTTTGTAGTTTCAGTTGCTCAGTTTTGCAAATCCACCCTTGATTTGTGAATAGTTTTTTCTTTCAAAGTTTCAGTTTGTCCCAATTGCAAATCAATCATTGAGTCAAAATGTGCCCCGGCGTCCAGTCAACCCTCAACTCGCAACTGGGGCATTTTTTGCAAGTACTCCAATTGCATGTCCACCTTCGTGTCAAAACTAAGGTCAGGCCATAGTTTGTAGCTGGCTTAGTTGCAAGTCGACCCTCGACTCGCAACTAGGGGCGAGTTTTTCATAGTTTGAAGGTGCCCCAGTTGCAAGTCAACTATCGACTTGCAACTAGCGGGCCCAGTTGCGAGTCCACTGTCGACTCGCAACTAGGTTTATCGTAGTTGCGCCAGTTGCAAGTCAACCTTTGGCTCTCAACTAGGGGGAGGGGGTAATAGCAAGTCAACCATGGACTCGCAACTGGGGCATTTTTTGCAAGTACTCCAGTTGCATGTCCACCTTCGGTTTCAAAACTAAGGTCAGGTCATAGTTTGTAGCTGGCTTAGTTGCAAGTCAACCCCTGACTCGCAAATAGGGGCGAGTTTTTCATAGTTTGAAGGTGCCCTGGTTGCGTGTCAACTATTGACTTACAACTAGCGGGCCCAGTTGTGAGTCCACTGTCGACTCGCAACTAGGTTTTTCATAGTTGCACCAGTTGCAAGTCAACCTTTGGCTCGCAATTAGGGGGAGGGGGCAGTAGCAAGTCAACCATTGACTCACAACTAGGTTATTTTTCGTTTTCTTGTAGTTTGCCTCAGTCGCAACTCAACCATCGACTCACACCCATGCCCTAATTGCAAGTCAACCATTGACTCGCAACTGGGATGTGTCGTAGTTGTGTGTGTGTGTGTGTGTGTGTGTGTGTGTGTGTGTGTGTGTGTGTGGAGGGTCCCCGGTTGCGTGAAGCCCATGGACTCGCAACTAGGGAGTGTGTGTTTGTTGAGGACCCCGGTTGCAAGTTGACCATCAACTCGCAACTAGGGGGAGTGTGTTTTTGTTGAGGGTCCATAGTTGCATATCGACCATCAACTCGCAACTAAGGATGTGTGTGTGGGTTTGTCGAGGGTCCCCAATTGCATGTCCACCATCAACTCACAACTGGAGTGTGTGCGTTTGTCGATGGTCCCCAATTGCAAGTCGAGCATCGACTCGCAACTAAGGGTGTTTGTGGTTTGTCAGGGGGCCCCAGTTGCATGTCACCATCGACTCGCAACTAGGGGAGCATGTGTTTTTGTCATGGGTCCCCAGTTGCATGTCACCCATCGACTCGCAACTAGGGGCATGCCTGTTTTGTCGAGGGTCCCCCTTTGCAATCCGACTATGAACTCGCAACTAAGTGTGTGTGTGTGTGTGTTTGTCGAGAGATCCCTAGTTTCAAGCCAACCAACGACTCACAACTAAGGGTGTGTGTGTGTGTGTGTGTTTGTCGAGAGTTCCCAAGTTTGCAAGCCAACCATCGACTTGCA
>NC_041388.1:662487956-662507171 GCF_002162155.2 Triticum dicoccoides | reverse complement strand
GTGTGTTTTTATCGAGGGCCCATAGTTGCATCTAGACCATTGACTCGCAAATAATAGTGTGTGTGTGTGTGTGTGTGTGTGTGTGTGTGTGTGTGTGTGTGGAGGGTCCCCAGTTCAAGCCAACCATCGACTCGCAACGAAGCGTGTTTGTGTTTGTCGAAAGATCCCCAGTTGTAGCCAACCATCAACTTGCAACTGGGGGATGTGTGTGTTTGTGGACGGCCCGCAGTTGCAAGCCGACCATCTTCTCGCAACTAAGGGTGTTTGTGTTTGTCGTGGTCCCCGGTTGCCATTGTATGTTTGTCGAGGGTCCTTAGTTGCATGTCCACCATCGACTCACAACTAGGGGGAGTGTGTGTGTCCACAAGTGTGGCACCTGCATGACCCCCAATGCGACTCCATCTAGCATGACCCCCAATGCGACAACTAGCGGCGGGAGGGTGGGTTGTCGGCTAGTTGCATGTCCACCAATTTTTGAAAATGTTTATACATTTTCCTCTTTTCCTTTCTCTTTATCGTTATTTTGTTTGCATTTTTTCTATAAATAGAGAACCTTTTTTCCTTAAAATTGTGACTTTTTTTGTAAACTTGCAGTTTTCTTCAAATTTGTGATTTAGAAATTCATGAACTCTCTTCAAATTAAAACACCATTTCACATTTATATATCTTTTTTCAAATTCATGCGCAGTTTTAATTTCATGAACATTTTTATCCGCATTTTTTGACTCTTCAATACCTTCGATTTTTATGAATTTTTAATGCATGTTAACATTTTTTTCAAATACAATGATTAATATCTTTTAAGTACATGTTTTGATGTCTACTTTTTTTCATACACGGTGTACATTTTTCATATATATCTGAAATTATTCATATTTTAAATAAAACAGGCGGTGGAAAGAAAAACTGTTCATAACAAAGTTACATAAAAAATATTTAGCTTTCTTTGCCCAGCATACTCTTTTTTTTAAGAAGGACAGTAGGACACAATCTAGTGCACACAATACACGTACACACTCGTGTGAGTAAACAAATCGTATTTTTTTTCTAACACACGTACACACTCATTGATGCGGTCGTGGGTTCATGGGCCTGCCCAAATGGAGCGATGGAGCGATGACCTGCTTGAGCGACGTTGGCTTCTGTGTTGCCTCTGGAGTCTGGTCAACTCAAAAAAGAAAACAACAAACAAACAGAAAAAAACAAACGAAAAAAATAATTTAAATGTAATATAGTTATGTCACATCTAAATTAGACTTAGACACACTCATTTCGGAAAGCAGACCGAGGGGATAATTCTCTAAGGCCCCGTTCGGCTGACGGGAAATTTGAAGGAAAAGTGCAGGGAAGCTGTTCCTCTGGAAAATTTATCATAGCCAGCGTTCGGGACGAAGGAATATTGAACAGTGTTCTGGAGGAAAAGTTCCCGCAGCATGCAGTTCCGTACGGATTTCACGGGATTGAAAAAATCCACCCCGGCCTCATGTTTTGGCGGAAGCCCGAGGCAAGAAGGCAGAAGTGCAGTGTGTGCATGAATAAAATATTAAATGAGAAGAGTTCTTTGAGGTACAGACAAAAGTAAATCATTGCTTTGCGGATTAAAAAACTGATTTGGAATCGATGGTGCTTTCCTGTACTCGCTCCCATCAATCCGAACACACCTTCGTACTGTTCCCTCTGCCGTTTCCTCTATTTTGTAAGTAATTCCTAGTATGTTTTACACCCACATTCCTATCCCATTTCTCTATTGCTCTCCATTCCTATGTTTTAAATTCATGTGAACCGAACAGGGCCTAAGATCCGGGCCCAACTCGGTCTTCTGAATGAGGCGTTAATGGGCTGGCCTAGTTAGAGGGGTGGCCCGCCGCACTGAACCCTTATCAGTCGCCGATCTCGTTGCCTCGAAAATAGAATCGAAACCCAACTCCAAACTGTACACATTGGTGAGGATGGGGATTATGGCGCCGCTGGTGGCGTCCGGCGGCGTCGACTTCTACGTCAAGTCGAGGGTGCCCGGATCTCATCTTCTACAGATCGACGGCTACTCGATCGCTAAACAAGCAACCAACGGCACCAGCTTCAAGTCCTGCCCTTTCACTGTGGGAGGCTACCGTTGGGCCATCTACCTCTTCCCCAACGGCGACTGGCTGGACAGCGCCGACTTCATCTCCGTCTTGCTCGCCCTCGACGAGCACGTTAAAGGGCCCATCAGGGTACATCTTGAGTTCAGCTTCATGGACGAGGTCGAGAAGCAGGATCCCAGGCATGTTTGCACCAGGCAGGTAGTTGACCTGCATGGCGGTTACGCCGTGGGCTACCGCAGGTTTATCGCAAGGGAGGCCATGGAGAACTCGAAGCATCTCAAAGGCGACCGCTTCACTATTCGGTGCGACCTCTTCGTCCTGAAGCACGTCATTGTCCAGGAGAACCTCCACGCGAGCGGGCATAGAAAATGTGAGGCTTGCAACATCCGAGTGGCGACGATGGGAGGGCGAGTGCTCGTCCATGCATGTTTCTGCGACGTCTGCAACCATGCTAGCCGCAACGACGCTGCGGCGAAGCAGTGCGCAGGCTGCCATGGACCCTATGAAGGGTTCTTCCTGCCACTCCTTTCTACAACATCAATTAGCTAGCACTCTATCTTGCCCTCTCTAGAGCTAGTTTAATGTCTAGCGCAAGTTTCGTTTTTATGCTGCCTCTTGTGAACTTTGATGGTTCTCCTAGGAGACTTGTACTTGGATCCTATGAAGGGATCTGCCAGAACCTGGCACACCTTTCTTTTTCAGGTTTGGAAGAAAAGAACATTCCGCAGTTCGTAGGAGTGCTAGGATTCCGCAGTTCGTAGGAGTGCTAGAATTCGAATCACTAAAAAATTCCATGATGAAATATGAGAGGAATCTTTTGGAATAGCAGAGGTCTGAAGGACTTGGCTAAAAAAAGGTTCCTTGCTGAGGCAGCTTTAGAGCAGAAGTTAGATTTTGTTGCTCTATCAGAGACTGGCAGAGAAAACTTTGCGCCCCAGTTTCTTTCCTCTCTTGTGGGTGGTATTGATTTCGATTGGCATTGCCTCCCTCCGCGAGGAAGATCGGGTGGTATCTTAGTCGGTGTGAGATGCGATTCGCACGAAGTGTAGTGATGGGTGACTTCGCGGTGAAGTTTCGAGTCAGGTCTAAGATAGATGGGTTTAACTGGGCTTTGGTGGCGGTTTATGGTGCCGCACAGCCCGAGCTCAAACCGGAGTTTCTGGTGGACCTTGTTCGAATCTGTGGGTCAGAACAGTTTCCAATTTTAGTTGGAGGTGATTTCAATATCATCAGGAGGAGAGAGGAGAAGAACAATGATAACTTTGACGACAGATGGTCGTTTATGTTCAATACCATTATTGAAAGCTTGGATCTGAGGGAGATTGAGCTTTCTGGTAGAAAGTTTACCTGGGCTAATGCTCTGCCAAACCCAACTTATGAAAAACTTGATCGAGTTCTTGCGAGCGTGGAGTCGGAACAAAAGTTCCCTCTGGTTACGGTGCAAGCTCTCTCCAGGGGAATATCCGATCACACACCCTTGTTCGTGGACTCAGGGGAGCCGAACCACGTGGGTAACAAGAACACCTTTTCTTTCGAGATGTCATGGTTCAAATGCGAGGGGTTCTTGGACTTGATTGCCAGGGAATGGGAGAGAGGTGCAGGAGGCACGACTGCGATCGAGCGTTGGCAGAATAAGATTAGGCATTTGAGAAGTTTCTTATGGGGTTGAGCTAAGCACCTCAGTGGTGTGTATAAGATTGAAAAGGATAGACTCTTTTCTCTTATACAGGTCCTGGACATTAAGGCCGAGTTCACTATTTTACTGCCAGCTGAGCTTCAGGTTAAAACTGAGGCGGAGAAGAGGTTGAAAGAACTGCTCCACGAAGAAGAATTGAAGTGGGCTTTGCGTGCTAAAGTCCGCAAAGTGGTCCAAGGGGACGCGAATACTCAATTCTTTCATCTGATAGCTAATGGTAAACACAGAAAGAAGCGTATCTTTCATCTTGAACAAGATGAGGGCACTATTTTAGGACAGGATAACCTAAAAACTTATATTACCGAGTATTATAAGCAGTTATCTGGACCTCCGGAGGATAATTGTGTGTCCCTCGATGAGTCCAGGACTGAGGATGTGCCTCAGCTATCGGTTGCCGATAATGATATTCTGGTTGCCCCATTCTCAGAGAAGGAGATGTTTGATGCTATTGCACAGATGAAAAACAATAAGGCTCCCGGACCGGATGGATTCCCGGCCGAGTTCTATAAAAAGTGTTGGCACATTATTAAGGGGGATTTGCTACCTATGTTCCATGATCTGTTCTCTGGACAGCTTCAGTTATTTCACTTGAATTTTGGAACTATCACACTGCTTCCTAAGAAAACGGATGTTGTGCGAATTGAGCAATTCAGGCCGATCTGCCTCCTCAATGTTAGTTTCAAAATTTTCACCAAGGTAGGGACTAATAGGCTCACACAGATTGCGCATTCTGTGATGCAACAGTCCCAAACTGCTTTCATGCCGGATAGAAATATCCTTGAAGGGGTGGTCGTCCTGCATGAAACGCTCCATGAAATCCATTCCAAAAAGTTAGATGGAGTAATTTTTAAGGTGGATTTCGAGAAAGCGTACGATAAGGTCAAATGGCCATTCCTCCAATAGTTATTGCGTATGGAAGGATTTGATGAAGCCTGGCACCGACAAGTTGACTCATTTACGCAAAAAGATAGTGTGGGAATTAAAGTTAATGATGACATATGTCATTACTTCCAGACACATAAAGGCCTAAGACAAGGAGATCCGATGTCCCCTATCTTGTTTAACATTGTGGTGGATATGTTAGCAATTTTGATAGGAAGGGCTAAGGAAAATGGTCAAGTAGGTGGATTGATACCTCATCTTGTTGATGGAGGTGTTTCCATCCTTCAGTACGCTGATGATACAATTATTTTTATGGAGCATGACTTGGCCAAGGTGAGAAATATGAAGCTTGTGTTATGCCTATTTGAACAATTGACCGGGTTAAAGATTAACTTTCATAAGAGCGAGCTGTTCTGCTTTGGTAGAGATAAAGACGAACAGGAGGCTTATATGCAATTGTTTGGGTGCTTGTTGGGAGAGTTACCCTTCTCTTACCTGGGTATTCCAATCCACCATCATAGGCTGACAAACAAAGAGTGGAAGTGCATCGAGGACCGACTTGAGAAGAAACTGAGTTGTTGGAAGGGTAAGCTCATGTCATACAGAGGCCGATTAATCCTGATTCATATTTCTCCTATCGTTCTTTGAGGTCCTAGTTGGGGTTAGGAAGAGACTGGACTTCTATCGATCGCGTTTCTTTTGGCAGGGTGATGAGCTTAAACGAAAATATCGGCTTGCTAAATGGGATATCATCTGTAGACCGAAAGACCAAGGGGGTCTCGGTATTGAGAATCTAGAAGTTAAGAATAGATGCCATCTTAGCAAGTGGTTGTGGAAGCTCTCAACAGAGAATGATGCCATGTGGGCTCAAATCCTTCGTACCAAGTACCTCCAGACAAAAACTTTGTCCCAGGTTACAGTCAGGCCGACCGATTCACCTTTCTGGAAAGGTCTGATGAAAGTCAAACAATCTTTGTTTAATAGGATGAAGTTTGTTATTGGAAACGGCACTAGTACACGTTTCTGGGAGGATACTTGGCTCGGTGAGACACCTTTGGCCATCCAATATCCGTCTCTGTACCGTATTGTTCAACGACGTGAAGTGTTTGTCGCATCGGTATTTCAATCTATCCCCCTTAATATTCAGTTCCGATGGACGCTAGCGGGCAATCGTTGGGAAGAATGGCTATGTCTAGTTAGGAGACTGATGGAGGTCCAGCTTTCCCAACAACCCGATGAATTACGCTGGAAATTGACTAAGTCTGGAGTATTCACTGTTAAATCAATGTATATTGATGTTATTAATTCGAACTCCATTCCTACTTCCATGCATGTTTGGGATGTCAAAGTTCCTTTGAAAATAAAAGTGTTTATGTGGTTTGTCCATAAACAAGTTATTTTAACCAAGGACAACTTGATAAAGCGTAATTGGACAGGACCTACTAGGTGTAGTTTCTGTGTTCGGGATGAGACAATCAAACACCTTTTTTCGATTGCCCATTGGCCAAAGTACTTTGGCAGACGGTCCACATTGCTTTTAATATCAATCCACTGAATTCTGTTAACGCGTTATTTGGGACATGGCTTAATGGGATTGAGCCTGACTTCGCGAGACACATTCGGGTTGGAGTTTGTGCCTTGCCGTGGACTATCTGGACTTGCAGAAATGATTTGGTTTTTAATAGAACATCATGTATCCATTTTTTGCAGGTTATATTCTGAACTATGGCACTGATCCGTTCGTGGTCGCTACTCACCCCGACGGAGGCCAGGGAGCATTTGGTTACTGGGTCTTTTCGCTGGGAGATGGTGGCTTGGGATATTTTCAACCGGTTTGGATGGCGGTCATGTAATAGGATAGGCATGTAGTTTACCTGTCTAGTTCAAGCCAGCCGGTTGTGGCATCTTTTCATGGCTAGTGGGTGTTTCTAGCCTTTTTGGCTCTGTGTGAGCTTTCTTTGCTCCGTTATTACTTGTGGAGACCTTCGAACCATGTTGGCACTACTTTATTTGGTTAATAAGATGGCCGTATGCATCTTTCTGATGCAGAGGCCGGGGAATTCCCCCTTTTCGAAAAAAAGAACATTCAACTTCTAAACTAGTTAGCATTTGAATTGCCCTCTCTAAAGCTAGATTTCTTTCCAGATAAGTTGATTTTTGTGCTGTCATTTGTGAGCTATTATTAGTTCTGCTAAGAGACTTGTACTTGGTCTTCTTTATATATAGTTGGTTTTAAGAGATTAACTTGTAACGCCCTCGAAGCGGCTATATCTCCCACGTGTCGAAGCACGACTTAGAGGCATAACCGCATTGAAAGCAATGTCGCAAGTGAGGTAATCTTCACACAACCCATGTAATACATAAGGGAAAGAGATACATAGTTGGCTTACAATCGCCACTTCACACAATTACATGAATAAAGCATTACATCATCCAAATACAATCAAGGCCCGACCACGGAGCCAAAATAAAAGAAGACTACCCCAAATGCTACACAGATCCCCGATTGTCCCGACCGGGCTCCACTACTGATCAACTAGAACGAAACAACACAAAGGACAAGATCTTCATCGAGCTCCTCCTTGAGCTTGGTTGCATCATCTGCACGGTTCAACGGCACCTGCAAGCTGGTTTTGGAAGTATCTGTGAGTCACGGGGACTCAGCAATCTCACACCCTCGCGATCAAGACTATTTAAGCTTATGGGTAAGGTAAAAGGTATGAGGTGGAGCTGCAGCAAGCGACTAGCATATATGGTGGCTAACATACGCAAATGAGAGCGAGAAGAGAAGGCAAAGCACGGTCGAGAAAGTATGATCAAGAAGTGATCCTAAAACAACCTACGTCAAGCATAACTCCAATATCGTGTTCACTTCCCGGACTCCGCCGGAAAGAGACCATCACGGTTACACACACGGTTGATGTATTTTAGTTAAGGTCAACTTCAGATTTTCTACAACCGGACATTAACAAATTCCCATCTGCCCATAACCGCGGGCACGGCTTTTGAAAGTTCATAACCCTGCAGGGGTGTCCCAACTTAGCCCATCACAAGCTCTCACGGTCAACAAAGGATATTCCTTCTAGCGGGAAGACCCGATCAGACTCGGAATCCCGGTTAAAAGACATTTCGACAAGGTAAAACTAAACCAGCAACACTGCCCGAATGTGCTGACAAATCCCGATAGGAGCTGCACATATTGTTGGGGAACGTTGCAGAAAACAAAAAATTTCCTACTCGTTTCACCAAGATCATCTAGGAGTTCATCTAGCAACGAGTGATTAGATGCATCTACATACCTTTGTAGATCGCGAGCGGAAGCGTTCAAAAGAACGGTGATGATGTAGTCGTACTCGACGTGATCCAAATCACCGATGACCAGCGCCGAACGGACGGCACCTCCGCGTTCAACACACGTACGGAACAGCCACGTCTCCTCCTTCTTGATCCAGCAAGGGAGGGAGGAGAGGTTGAGGGAGATGGCACCAGCAGCAGCACGACGGCGTGGTGTTGATGGAGCTGCAGTACTCCGGAAGAGCTTCGCTAAGCACTATGGAGGTTGAGGAGGTGTTGGGGAGGGAGAAGGAGGCAACCAAAGGCCGAGGCGTTCAGGTATGAAGTCCCTCCTCTCCCCCACTATATATAGGGGTGCCAAGGGGGGGTGGCCGGCCCTAGGAGATCCAATCTCCTAGGGGGTGCGGCGGCCTAGGGGGGTTTCCCTCCCCCCAAGGCACCTAGGAGGTGCCTTACCCTCCTAGGACTCTTCCCCTTCTAAACCCTAGGCGCATGGGCCTATGTGGGGCTGGTGCCCTTGGCCCATTAGGCCAAGGAGCACCCCCTTACAGCCCATGTGGCCCCCGGGACAGGTGGACCCACCCGGTGGACCCCCGGGACCCTTCCGGTGGTCCCGGTACAATACCGATAACCCCGAAACTTGTCCCGATGCCCGAAACAGGACTTCCCATATATAAATCTTTACCTCCGGACCATTCCGGAACTCCTCGTGACGTCCGGGATCTCATCCGGGACTCCGAACAACATTCGGGTTACTGCATATACATATCCCTACAATCCTAGCGTAACTGAACCTTAAGTGTGTAGACCCTATGGGTTCGGGAGACAAGCAGACATGACCGAGACGACTCTCCGGTCAATAACCAACAGCGGGATCTGGATACCCATGTTGGCTCCCACATGCTCCACGATGATCTCATCGGATGAACCACGATGTCGAGGATTCAATCAACCCCGTACGCTATTCCCTTTGTCTATCGATATGTTACTTGCCCGAGATTCGATCGTCGGTATCCCAATACCTCGTTCAATCTCGTTACCGGCAAGTCACTTTACTCGTACCGTAATGCATGATCCCGTGACCAGACACTTGGTCACTCTGAGCTCATTATGATGATGCATTACCGAGTGGGCCCAGTGATACCTCTCCGTCATACGGAGTGACAAATCCCAGTCTTGATCCATGTCACCCAACAGACACTTTCGGAGATACCCGTAGTCTACCTTTATAGTCACCCAGTTACGTTGTGACGTTAGGCATACCCAAAGCACTCCTACGGTATCCGGGAGTTACACGATCTCATGGTCTAAGGAAAAGATACTTTGACATTGCAAAACTCTAGCAAACGAACTATACGATCTTGTGCTATGTTTAGGATTGGGTCTCGTCCATCACATCATTCTCCCAATGATGTGATCTCGTTATCAATGACATCCAGTGTCCATAGTCAGGAAACCATGACTATCTGTTGATCAACGAGCTAGTCAACTAGAGGCTCACTAGGGACATGTTGGTGTCTGTTATTCACACATGCATTACGATTTCCGGATAACACAATTATAGCATGAATAAAGACAATTATCATGAACAAGGAAATATAATAATAATGCTTTTATTATTGCCTCTAGGGCATATTTCCAACAGTCTCCCACTTGCACTAGAGTCAATAATCTAGTTACATTGTGATGATTCGAACACCCATGGAATTCTGGTGTTGATCATGTTTTGCTCTAGGGAGAGGTTTAGTCAACGGATCTGCTACATTCAGGTCCGTATGTACTTTACAAATCTCTATGTCTCCATCTTGAACATTTTCAGGAATGGAGTTGAAGCGACGCTTGATGTGCCTTGTCTTCTTGTGAAACCTGGGCTCCTTGGCAAGTGCAATAGCTCCAGTGTTGTCACAGAAGAGCTTGATCGGCCCCGACGCATTGGGTATGACTCCTAGGTCGGTGATGAACTCCTTCACCCATATTGCTTCATGTGCTGCCTCCGAGGCTGCCATGTACTCCGCTTCACATGTAGATCCCGCCACGACGCTTTGCTTGCAACTGCACCAGCTTACTGCCCCACCATTCAAAATATACACGTATCCGGTTTGTGACTTAGAGTCATCCAGATCTGTGTCGAAGCTAGCGTCGACGTAACCCTTTACGACGAGCTCTTCGTCACCTCCATAAACGAGAAACATTTCCTTAGTCCTTTTCAGGTACTTCAGGATATTCTTGACCGCTGTCCAGTGTTCCTTGCCGGGATTACTTTGGTACCTTCCTACCAAACTTACGGCAAGGTTTACATCAGGTCTGGTACACAGCATGGCATACATAATAGAACCTATGGCTGAGGCATAGGGGATGACGCTCATCTCTTCTATATCTTCTGCTGTGGTCGGACATTGAGCTGAGCTCAATTTCATACCTTGCAACACAGGCAAGAACCCCTTCTTGGATTGATCCATATTGAACTTCTTCAGTATCTTATCAAGGTATGTGCTTTGTGAAAGACCTATGAGGCGTCTCGATCTATCTCTATAGATTTTGATGCCTAATATATAAGCAGCTTCTCCAAGGTCCTTCATTGAAAAACTTTTATTCAAGTAGGCCTTGATGCTGTCCAAGAGTTCTATATCATTTCCCATCAAAAGTATGTCATCTACATATAATATGAGAAATGCTACAGAGCTCCCACTCACTTTCTTGTAAACGCAGGCTTCTCCATAAGTCTGTGTAAACCCAAACGCTTTGATCATCTCATCAAAGCGAATGTTCCAACTCCGAGATGCTTGCACCAGCCCATAAATCGAGCGTTGGAGCTTGCACACTTTGTCAGCATTCTTAGGATCGACAAAACCTTCCGGCTGCATCATATACAATTCTTCCTTAAGGAAACCATTAAGGAATGCCGTTTTGACGTCCATTTGCCATATTTCGTAATTATAGAATGCGGCAATTGCTAACATGATTCGGACGGACTTCAGCTTTGCTACCGGTGAGAAAGTCTCATCGTAGTCAATCCCTTGAACTTGTCGATAACCCTTAGCGACAAGCCGAGCTTTATAGATGGTCACATTACCATCCGCGTCTGTCTTCCTCTTAAAGATCCATTTATTTTCTATGGCTCGCCGCTCAACGGGCAAGTCAGTCAAAGTCCATACTTTGTTTTCATACATGGATCCTATCTCGGATTTCATGGCTTCTAGCCATTTGTCGGAATCTGGTCCCGCCATCGCTTCTTCATAGTTCGAAGGTTCACCGTTGTCTAACAACATGATTTCCAAGACAGGGTTGCCGTACCACTCTGGTGCGGAACGTGTCCTTGTGGACCTTCGGATTTCAGTAGGGGCTTGATCATAAGTATCTTGATCATTTTCATTAACTTCCTCTCTAGTCGGTGCAGGCACCTCAGGAACATTTTCTTGAGTTGCGCCATTTTCCGATTCAAGAGGTAATACTTCATCAAGCTCTACTTTCCTCCCACTTACTTCTTTCGAGAGAAACTCTTTCTCCAGAAAGGACCCATTCTTGGCAACAAAGATCTTGCCTTCGGATCTGAGGTAGAAGGTGTACCCAATAGTTTCTTTTGGGTACCCTATGAAGACGCATTTTTCCGATTTGGGTTCGAGCTTTTCAGGTTGAAGTTTCTTGACATAAGCATCGCATCCCCAAACTTTTAGAAACGACAGCTTAGGTTTCTTCCCAAACCATAATTCATACGGTGTCGTCTCAACAGATTTCGACGGAGCCCTATTTAAAGTGAATGCGGCAGTCTCTAAAGCATAGCCCCAAAAAGAAAGCGGTAAATCGGTAAGAGACATCATAGATCGCACCATATCTAACAGAGTGCGATTACGACGTTCGGACACACCATTACGCTGAGGTGTTCCAGGCGGCGTGAGTTGTGAAACTATTCCACATTTTCTTAAGTGTGCTCCAAACTCGTGACTCAAGTATTCTCCTCCACGATCTGATCGTAGAAACTTGATTTTCCTGTCACGTTGATTTTCAACCTCACTCTGAAATTCCTTGAACTTTTCAAAGGTTTCAGACTTGTGTTTCATTAAGTAGATATACCCATACCTACTTAAATCATCAGTGAGGGTGAGAACATAACGATAGCCACCGCGAGCCTCAACACTCATCGGACCGCACACATCAGTATGTATGATTTCCAATAAGTCGGTTGCTCGCTCCATTGTTCCTAAGAACGGAGTCTTGGTCATTTTACCCATAAGGCATGGTTCGCACGTGTCAAATGATTCATAATCAAGAGACTCTAAAAGTCCATCAGCATGGAGCTTCTTCATGCGTTTGACACCTATGTGACCAAGGCGGCAGTGCCACAAGTATGTGGGACTATCATTATCAACCTTACTTCTTTTGGTACTCACATTATGAACATGTGTAGCATCACGTTCGAGATTCATAAAGAATAAACCATTCACCATAGGAGCATGACCATAAAACATATCTCTCATAAAAATGGAACAACCATTATTCTCAGATTTAAAAGAGTAGCCATCTCGAATTAAACGAGATCCCGATACAATGTTCATGCTCAAAGCTGGCACTAAATAACAATTATTAAGGTTTAAAACTAATCCCGAAGGGAGATGCAGAGGTAGCGTGCCGACGGCGATCACATTGACCTTGGAACCATTCCCGACGCGCATCGTCACCTCGTCCTTTGCCAGTTTCCGCTTATTCCGCAGCCCCTGCTTTGAGTTACAAATGTGAGCAACTGCACCGGTATCAAATACCTAGGAGCCACTACGGGCACTAGTAAGGTACACATCAATTACATGTATATCACATATACCTTTGGTTTTGCCGGCCTTCTTATCCGCTAAGTACTTAGGGCAGTTCCGCTTCCAGTGACCGCTTCCCTTGCAATAAAAGCACTCAGTCTCGGGCTTGGGTCCATTCTTTGGCTTCTTCCCGGCAGCTTGCTTGCCGGGCGCGGCAACCCCCTTGCCGTCCTTCTTGAAGTTCTTTTTACCCTTGCCTTTCTTGAACTTAGTGGTTTTATTGACCATCAACACTTGATGTTCTTTCCTGACTTCTACCTCTGCTGATTTCAGCATAGCAAATACTTCAGGAATGGTCTTTTCCATCCCCTGCATATTGAAGTTCATCACAAAGCTCTTGTAGCTTGGTGGAAGCGACTGGAGGATTCTGTCAATGACCGCATCATCCGGGAGATTAACTCCCAGCTGAGTCAAGCGGTTATGCAACCCAGACATAGTGAGTATGTGCTCACTGACAGAACTGTTTTCCTCCATCTTACAGCTGAAGAATTTGTCGGAGACTTCATATCTCTCGACCCGGGCATGAGCTTGGAAAACCATTTTCAGCTCTTCGAACATCTCATATGCTTCATGTCTCTCAAAACGTTTTTGGAGCCCCGGCTCTAGGCTGTAAAGCATGCCGCACTGAACGAGGGAGTAGTCATCGAAACGTGCCTGCCAAGCGTTCATAACGTCTTGTTCTGCAGGGAGAACGGGTGCGTCACCAAGCGGTGCTTGTAGGACATAATCTTTCTTGGCAGCTATGAGGATGATCCTCAGGTTCCGGACCCAGTCCGTATAGTTGCTGCCATCGTCTTTCAGCTTAGTTTTCTCTAGGAACGCGTTGAAGTTGAGGACTACGTTGGCCATTTGATCTACAAGACATATTGTAAAGATTTTAGACTAAGTTCATGATAATTAAGTTCAACTAATCAAATTATTAGTGAACTCCCACTTAGATTAGACATCCCTCTAGTCATCTAAGTATTACATGATCCGAGTTAAACTAGACCGTGTCCGATCATCACGTGAGACGGACTAGTCAACATCGGTGAACATCTTCATGTTGATCGTATCTTCTATACGACTCATGCTCGACCTTTCGGTCTTCTGTGTTCCGAGGCCATGTCTGTACATGCTAGGCTCGTCAAGTCAACCTAAGTGTTTGCATGTGTAAATCTGTCTTACACCCGTTGTATGTGAACGTCTGAATAAAACACCCGATCATCACGTGGTGTTTTGAAACAGCAAACTGTCGCAACGGTGCACAGTTAGGGGGAACACTTCTTGAATTTTATTGTGAGGGATCATCTTATTTACTACCGTCGTTCTCAGTAAACAAGATGCAAAACATGATAAACATCACATGCAATCAAATAATAAACGTGACATGATATGGCCATTTTCACATAGCTCCTTTGATCTCCATCTTGGGGCTCCGTGATCATCTTGTCACCGGCTTGACACCATGATCTCCATCATCATGATCTCCATCATCGTGTCTCCATGAAGTTGCTCGCCAACTATTACTTCTACTACTATGGCTAACGCGTTTAGCAATAAAGTAAAGTAATTTACATGGCGTTTCTCGATGACACGCAGGTCATTAAAAGAATAAAGACAACTCCTATGGCTCCTGCCGGTTGTCATACTCATCGACATGCAAGTCGTGAATCCTATTACAATAGCATGAACATCTCATACATCACATATAGATCATTCATCATTCATCACAACTTTGGCCATATCATATCACAAACCACTTGCTGCAAAAACAAGTTAGACGTCCTCTAATTGTTGTTGCAAGTTTTACGTGGCTGAATTAGGGTTCTAGCAAGAACGTTTTCTTACCTACGTTAAAGCCACAACGTGATTTGTCAACTTCTATCTATCCTTCATAAGGACCCTGTTCATCGATTCCGCTCCAACTAAAGTGGGAGAGACAGACACCCGCCAGCCACCTTATGCAACTAGTGCATGTTAGTCGGTGGAACCGGTCTCACGTAAGCGTACGTGTAAGGTTGGTCCGGGCCGCTTCATCCCACAATACCGCTGAAGCAAGAAATGACTAGTAACGGCAAGAAAGTTGACAAATCTACGCCCACAACAAATTGTGTTCTACTCGCGCAAGAAGAACTACGCATAGACCTAGCTCTGATACCACTGTTGGGGAACGTTGCAGAAAACAAAAATTTTCCTACTCGTTTCACCAAGATCATCTAGGAGTTCATCTAGCAACGAGTGATTAGATGCATCTACATACCTTTGTAGATCGCGAGCGGAAGCGTTCAAAAGAACGGTGATGATGTAGTCGTACTCGACGTGATCCAAATCACCGATGACCAGCGCCGAACGGACGGCACCTCCGCGTTCAACACACGTACGGAACAGCCACGTCTCCTCCTTCTTGATCCAGCAAGGGAGGGAGGAGAGGTTGAGGGAGATGGCACCAGCAGCAGCACGACGGCGTGGTGTTGATGGAGCTGCAGTACTCCGGAAGAGCTTCGCTAAGCACTATGGAGGTTGAGGAGGTGTTGGGGAGGGAGAAGGAGGCAACCAAAGGCCGAGGCGTTCAGGTATGAAGTCCCTCCTCTCCCCCACTATATATAGGGGTGCCAAGGGGGGGGTGGCCGGCCCTAGGAGATCCAATCTCCTAGGGGGTGCGGCGGCCTAGGGGGGTTTCCCTCCCCCCCAAGGCACCTAGGAGGTGCCTTACCCTCCTAGGACTCTTCCCCTTCTAAACCCTAGGCGCATGGGCCTATGTGGGGCTGGTGCCCTTGGCCCATTAGGCCAAGGCGCACCCACTTACAGCCCATGTGGCCCCCCGGGACAGGTGGACCCACCCGGTGGACCCCCGGGACCCTTCCGGTGGTCCCGGTACAATACCGATAACCCCGAAACTTGTCCCGATGCCCGAAACAGGACTTCCCATATATAAATCTTTACCTCCGGACCATTCCGGAACTCCTCGTGACGTCCGGGATCTCATCCGGGACTCCGAACAACATTCGGGTTACTGCATATACATATCCCTACAACCCTAGCGTAACTGAACCTTAAGTGTGTAGACCCTACGGGTTCGGGAGACAAGCAGACATGACCGAGACGACTCTCCGGTCAATAACCAACAGCGGGATCTGGATACCCATGTTGGCTCCCACATGCTCCACGATGATCTCATCGGATGAACCACGATGTCGAGGATTCAATCAACCCCGTACGCTATTCCCTTTGTCTATCGATATGTTACTTGCCCGAGATTCGATCGTCGGTATCCCAATACCTCGTTCAATCTCGTTACCGGCAAGTCACTTTACTCGTACCGTAATGCATGATCCCGTGACCAGACACTTGGTCACTCTGAGCTCATTATGATGATGCATTACCGAGTGGGCCCAGTGATACCTCTCCGTCATACGGAGTGACAAATCCCAGTCTTGATCCATGTCACCCAACAGACACTTTCGGAGATACCCGTAGTCTACCTTTATAGTCACCCAGTTACGTTGTGACGTTAGGCATACCCAAAGCACTCCTACGGTATCCGGGAGTTACACGATCTCATGGTCTAAGGAAAAGATACTTTGACATTGCAAAACTCTAGCAAACGAACTATACGATCTTGTGCTATGTTTAGGATTGGGTCTCGTCCATCACATCATTCTCCCAATGATGTGATCTCGTTATCAATGACATCCAGTGTCCATAGTCAGGAAACCATGACTATCTGTTGATCAACGAGCTAGTCAACTAGAGGCTCACTAGGGACATGTTGGTGTCTGTTATTCACACATGCATTACGATTTCCGGATAACACAATTATAGCATGAATAAAGACAATTATCATGAACAAGGAAATACAATAATAATGCTTTTATTATTGCCTCTAGGGCATATTTCCAACACATATCTCTTTCTCAGGGCACACCGGATTGTCTAAACTTCTGGTAGGCCAGCCCAGAGTTGCCCCTGGTGGCCACCGGCGGCTGACAAGTTGGACCAACACTCAGAGGAGCACTGGCCCGGGGGTTTAAAATAATGATGACCCTTGGGCGCGCGACCCCCAAGGGAAAAGAAAAGGCTAGGTGGCGAATGGTAAAACCAATGTTGGACATTGCTGGAAGAGTTTTATACAGGGCGAACTGTCAAGGGGTTCCCATTATTACCCAACCGCGTAAGGAACGCAAAATCCGGGAACATAACACCGATATGACGGAAACTAGGGCGGCAAGATGGAACAAAACACCAGGCATAAGGCCGAGCCTTCCACCCTTTACCAAGTATATAGATGCATTAATTAAATAAGATATATTGTAATATCCCAACAAGTAAACATGTTCCAACAAGGAACAACATCTCCATGTTCCAACAAGGAACAAACTTCAATCTTCACCTGCAACTAACAACGCTATAAGAGGGGTTGAGCAAAACGGTAACATAGCCAAACAACGGTTTGCTAGGACAAGGTGGATTAGAGGCTTGGTTTCAACAATATGGGAGGCATGATAAACAAGTGGTAGGTATCGCAGCATAGGCATATCAAAAGAGCGAGCATTTAGCAAAGCAAAGATAGTAGTGATTTCGAGGGTATGATCATCTTGCCTGCAAAGTTGTCAGAGTTGACTGGATCCTCGAAAGCAAACTCAACGGGCTCCTTGTTAGCGAACTCGTCTCCCGGCTGTACCCAAACAAGACAAACAAGCAACAAGTACACAATCAACCACGTGCAAAGCTCAAACAATATGATGCAAACATGGTATGCTATGCGGGATGCGATATGCGATGCATATGCAAGATTTGACAAAGAAAGAATGAACCTGGCCTCAACTTGGAAATCCAAGTGTGCCACTGGAAAGGTGAGATGAAATCGCTTGAAAACGATATAAAGATCACCGGAATCGGAGTTACGGTTTGGAAATGGCAAGCAATTCAAATATGATCACGTTCTGTGATATACAGCAAGTAGCCATCTAAATGCAACAAGATGAACATGTTACAGCATCCAAACTTGGCATCAAAATACATGGCAGGGATCCATTCATGATGCTTAACAAAAGCGGAACACTGAGGTATAGCCAAATCATCCATTAACAGGTTCAAACAAGCATGGCAAAAATGCATTTGGCAAACAGATTTCAGACTTGGTGAAATTAACACTTGTCTGGAATTCAGATCGGGTAGCACACTTCGGAGCATGAAAACTATATGCTACAGGACCTGAACATGGCAAGGTAAAGCATGGCATGGAGCTACTCAAAGAGCTTAACAAAAAGTCCCTTAGTGACCTTGAGCCAAAAGGGATCAGAAAATACATTTACAAGCATGTGAACATGGCAAAAGCATAATCAGATCACAGACTTAGTGAAAAACTGGAGCATGCAAATCAGATATCAAGTAGGCATGTTTACGAGCTCGATGCACTCACTACAGAGCATGTCATGACAATCTAAGCATACACCCATCAAGAATACACATTATACAAGCTAGACATGGCAAGAGCAATAACATAGCATGCACGGATCAACAACAACATCCTCGGCGAAATTGCTAACAAGTAGACAATCTGCCAGGATTCACGAAATAACAAAAATAGATCTCGATTGACTCAAGTTAGGGTGCTCCATAAATGCAAACAAAGACATGGATGGATAGAGCACCACAAGGTTAACAAATCATCCTTACTGATTATCCTCAAAAGGGGCATGGATCACTAGGAAACAACATGAATATATGGCATATTGATAAAAACAGATCAAGGACTTAGTGAAATTGGTAAGTCCCTGAAATCAGCATTAACGAATGCACTACTTTGCAAGCTTGTGCTAGTCACCACACATATCACAAAAATACATGGATTGCACCTCTGGAAAGATGTCATGGCATATAACAAAACACATGTAGAGCTCAGGGGCATATCATGCACACATTAATCATGGCAAAAATGACAAATAGCTATTTGGTGCAGCAGATCTGACAATTAACTCAAATAGCTCTCTTCCAACAGCATTTCGGAAATCAAGATGAGCTCAAATGAAAATGATGCAATGAGATAAAATGATGTGCTCTCTGAGGCGAACATTTTGATATGCTACACGCGCAAAACGAAGCTACAGATGTAAAGTTACGACGTGATGAACATGAACATTTGAAACATGGCAATCTCGGGGACTTAGTGAAAATATAGACCTCCAGATCTAGGGTTCATCCGGCGCGCGAACCGAGGCAGCGGCGGATCTCGCCGGATCCGCGCCGGAGAAGTCAGGGGCGGCGGCGGGAGGTCGTCCCGGCCCGGATCTGGTCGGATCCGGCCGGCGGCGAGCTAGGCGACGGCGAAGGGCGGCGCCGGTGACTTGGCGAGGCGGTGGCGGAGCTCCGCACAGGCGAGCTGCAGGGGATCAGGGGTGGCGCGGCTGCCGAGACGCGCGCCGGCGTTGAGCAGGAGACGGCGGCGCACATGGCGGCGCGGAGGCGGAGG
>NC_041388.1:662449482-662487743 GCF_002162155.2 Triticum dicoccoides | reverse complement strand
GATGCACAGGCGCGGGCGAGGCGGTTCGGGCCCCGCGGGCCGGATCTGGGCCGCGCGGGCCCGCGGCGGCGCGCGGTGCAGAACGGCGGCGGCGCGGACACTTGGCGGCTCCGGATTCACGCAGGAGAGGCCGGACATGTCCGTCGGCGGGGGAGGAAATGTCCGGCGGCGCGGAGAGGTGGTGGTCTAGGGTTTGCACCGCAAATTTCGGAGGGGATCACATATTTATAGGTCGAGGGAGCTAGGAGAGTCCAAATGAGGTGCGGTTTTCGGCCACGCGATCGTGATCGAACGCTCTAGATGATGGAGAGGGTTTTGATGGGTTTTGGGCCAAATTGGAGGGGTGTTCGGCTGCAACACACACGAGGCCTTTTCGGTCCCTCGGTTAACCGTTGGAGTATCAAACGAAGTCCAAATGGTACGAAACTTGACAGGCGGTCTACCGGTAGTAAACCAAGGCCGCATGACAAGTCTCGGTCCAATCCGAAAGTGTTTAACACCTGCACACGAAAAGAGGTAGAAAGGGACACCGGATGACATAGAAGCGCCGGATTGCAAATCGGGCAACGGGGAAAATGCTCGGATGCATGAGACGAACATGTATGCAAAAAAAATGCACATGATGACATGATATGCAATGCATGACACACAAGCAATGACAAGGCAATAACAACGAATAACTGGACGACACCTGGCACATCGGTCTCGGGGCGCTACATAATTGCACCTTGAGTTCAGTCTTATTAACTACTCCCTCCGTTTCGATTTATTAGATGTTCTAACTTTTATCTGAATGGGATGTATATAGACGCGTTTTAGTATGTTTGTTGATTCATTTCCGTATGTAGTTTATATTAAAATATCCAAAACATCTTATAATTCAGAACAAATGTGATAAAATCTTATTTTATGTACTTCGTCTTTGTAGATGGAATTTTGTTTCATGCCTTGTTGATGTTTCATGCCTCGGTGGTTGGGTCCAGCTCGTGCACCTATATCGTGTTGCCTGAGATTGCTATCGGCTAATGCTTTGCAATGTTTTGTTGGTCATTTTCCTTTTGTAATAATTTGGATGCGTGCATCCTTGAAGTCTTCAATAGCATTTGAAATCGTGTTGGTACAAAGGTTAGGTGTAGCTTATATCTCCTTGATATCGATATTAATATCATTTTTATAATTACATGATGGTTGATAGAAATTCCACAATTAGATGATTAAATGATGAGCTCTTGAAGTGTGATTTACCGAAAAAAAAATTATAGCATGATGCGTAATTGCTGAATCCCTCCTTGGAGGAAGTTTGCTACTTCTCTCAATCCAATAATACTTATTACATCTAATATGTTAGTATATTCGATACAATAAGGTTTTATATTATGATACGGATGGGTGGCGGTTCGGCTGGCCCCCCATGTGTGTTTCTGCGACGTCTGCCACGACGCTAGCCATGACGACCCGTCCGCAAACCAATGTGCAGGCTGCCATGGACCCTTCACCGCGATTCTCCTGGCCTTCTCTAGGCTTCCATATAGCCATCTAGAGCTAGACTAGTTTCCGTAACAAGTTCAATCTTTGTCTGTAACTTTTGGCCATTACTTATGAGTTCTACGAAACATGCATGTGGTCCTGTGTTAGAATGATCTTCTTGCCTTAATTCCCAAGAAATGCTACACGTGTAGGGGCATACTGGTTTCTTTGACGGGAAGGCTTACTTTATTTTAATTAATTAAATAATAGTTACATGGTCCATAACCAGTATTGCGATGAACTTAGGCGGGGCATCAACCCAAAAAGAAGGATTATTTGCACGTCCCCATTTTGTCAACTCGTGTAATTTGTCTCTCTACTACAATGCTCAATAGTAATCCTCCTGAAATCTAGTAAAATATTAATTATCAAGAACCGGCGCTGCCACCATAAAAAACTCTTTGTTGCAGTTTATAGCATCCACCACCGTGCTGTTGTCCGATCTCATCAACAGATTAGAACATCCCGTATTTCTTGCTAGCTTCAGCCCCTCAAACAAGGCAGCTGCTTCTGCTGTGAACACATGAGCTACATGTTCAAGTCTTGTATAGATGCCTTTTTGAAAATTCCCCGGTGATTACAGACCACACCCGATGTAATCACCCTCGGAAAATGACGCATCAACATTTAAATTTTGTTGTCTAGAGAGAAACGCCAGCCACCTGTTGATTTTAGGCGTGCTTTTGATCTCCGCTGCACGAGCAAAATTCAGAGCTAAAGCAAGGACTGCCGGCGCAGTTCTTTCTTGAGACAAAATATCTTCTCCCCGAATGAATTGCCGTCGTTGCCATGAAAGGTACCAACACACCATACATATGAGCTCCGGCAACTCCAATGGTCCAAAATACATTCTCCAATAGGATATGTCACATAGGATAAACTCCATGACCGCTTCCCCCGACCGATCGGTCATACTAGCAAAAATTATATTTGTGCTTTCCCGAGAGCATCCCAAACTGATTTTGATCTAATACAACTAGACAACACATGAGAAATGTCTTCCACCCCGGCTTGACAGAACGGGCATTGAAAAACCTGTCCGATGTGGAGATTCATAAGGACTCTATAGCACAGGATGGCGTTGTGCAGACACCTCCATATAAATATTTTCACTTTGGCTGGTACTTTCATATTCCATAAATTCTTAGAAACTAGATGGGGCGCCGTGGAGTAGCGGGCTAATCCACACTCCTCTGGATCATAGTTTGCTTCCCATTGCTTGTAATAAGCCGAACATATAACAATAAACTCCACTCTTTGTGAGATGCAACGTGACATAATCCTCCGTCTCCTGCTGAAATAACGGAATCTGTTGTAGATCCACATCAATAGGCCGGAAATTTTCCCGGACTAGCATCTCATCCGACTCTCCCGTTATTGGATTAATTAGCTCTCCAACTTTTTTGAGTATTTGGTTTCCCCAAACTGTAATAATTTTATTTGAAGCACTATTCAGAATCCAGCGATCAGCCCAAATATTGACCTTTTCACAATTTCCTACTCTCGAAATACATCCCTCCTTGAACGTTTGGATGCCGGCCCAAATACTTTGCCATACATAAGACGACCCCTTATTCGGTTGATAGTTTAAGATGTCTCCTGTAGGGTAATACCTTGTTCTTAACACTTGTGCACACAAAGAACCATAGTTATCAATAAGTCTCCAAACATTGCTTGGCCAGCATTGCCAAGTTGAAACTATGTATATCACGGAATCCCATGCCTCCTCTCTCTTTCGGAATACGCATCTTCCTCCAAGCAAGCCAATGCATCCTACATTGTTTCTCCTTGTCACCGCACCAATATTGCGACATTGTACCAGTGACCCCCTTGCAGATTTTTTGGGGGAATTTAAATATACTCATCGCGTATGTTGGGATGGCTTGGGCCACCGCTTTCAATAAGGCCTCCTTACCTCCGTATGAGAGAGTTTTCTATTTCCATCCATTAACCATTGCTTGGATCATCTCTATCTTATGTTTGAAACAATCAACCTGGTCCACCCCTATCATGGAGGATATTCCCAAATATTCGTCTGAGAGGGATTCAGTCATAATGTTCATAATTTGACACACTTTTGCCTTCATATCAACGTTTGTACTCGGACTGGAAAAATATAGAGCACTTTGCTTCACTCAAAAATTGCACTGAGGCCGAGCAATACTCTTCTAGAATGCCACGTAGGGTGGTTGCGTTTTGCGGCATCTGCTCTCATGAGAGTAAAAGGATCGTCCGCAAAAAGTAAATAAGAGATTTTTTAGTGAGCCTCTGCACACCTGCACACGCATAAGGTTACCAGCCTCCTCCTCATGGTTAATAAGAGCCAACAGTCCTCCTGCACATAAAAGGAAGAGGTATGGGGAGAGGGGATCTCCCTATCTCAAACCTCTAGTCGGCGAAAATGGTAGTGTCTCATTAATTGAATCGGACCTTATACTCAACAGATGTAACACATGACCTGACCAGCTAAATCCAACTAGCATCAAATCCCAGCTTGGATAACATGGCCTCCAAGAAATCCCACTCCACGCGGTAATATGCTTTATGCATATCCAGTTTGACGGCACACGTACCAAACTTCCCTTTCTTTCTTTTTTTCACTATGTGCAGGCACTCATAAGCAACTATGACATTGTCAGTGATAATGCGCCATGGAACAAAAGCGCTATGTGTCTCACTAATGATATTTGGAAGGAACACCTTCAACCGTGTTGCGAGCATCTTCGAGATCACCTTATATACCACGTTACATAAACTAATAGGCCTGAATTAAGTGATCTTCTCCGGGCTGTCCACCTTGGGAATAAAAAGTAGTAGTTGAGTTCTAGCCTTCTGGGGTCACACCTGTATTGATAACCGCCAGACACTCCTTCATAAGATCACCACCGTAGGTGTTAGGGAATGTAGTAATTTCAAAAAAATTCCTACGACCATGCAAGATCTATCTAGGAGAAGCATAGCAACGAGCGGGGAGAGTGTGTCCACGTACCCTCGTAGACCGAAAGCGGAAGCGTTATATCAACGCGGTTGATGTAGTCGTACGTCTTCATGATCCAGCCGATCCTAGCACCAAACGTACGGCACCTCCGTGTTCAGCACACGTTCAGCTCGATGATGTTCCTCGTACTCTTGATCCAGTTGAGGCCGAGGGAGAGTTCCGTCAGCATGACGGCGTGGCGACGGTGATGATGAAGTTACAGGCGCAGGGCTGTGCCTCATCTCCCTGATTATATAGATCCAGCTCTGCAGGCCTTTATTGAGGGCAGAAGAATTAGTGACAATATTATTATTGCTTAAGAGATAACTCATTCTTTCTCTCTCAAATCTTGGAAACACAAAGCTTTTATGCTTAAAATTGATCTTGCTAAAGCTTTTGATCGTCTAGAATGGAACTTCATTGTTTCTACGCTTGCACGTAAAGGGTTGCATGGTCATTTCATCAATTTAGTTCATGCATTCATCTCTTCTCCCATGTTCTCGGTGCTCAGTAATGGGCAGTCGTCTCAAAGTTCTAAAAGTTCTCGGTGTATTAGGCAGGGTTGTCCCATGTCTCCTTATTTGTTTGTCATAGCTATTAATGAACTTCCTATTACGCTTAATGAAGCTCTTCAGGCCAATCATCTGTAGGGTATTTCTCTTGGTCCAAATTGCCCCTCTATGCATTCTCTTCTTTTTGCAGATGATCTGTTGGTTCGTGGTCAGGCTACCATATGCAAGATGCTCAAAGCCTCAAACTATGGCCAATATTATTCAACAGTTCCGTGCTCTCTCTGGCCAAACTCCCAATTGGGCCAAATCTACTATCCTTTTTAGCTCTCATGTCTCTCGGGCTGTGATGAATGATATTAAGCAAAATTGTCATGTTTCTACCCTAGATGCAAACTTCATTCATCTGATTCATCCTCTTATTCTTCCTGCTAAAAACAGAGTGGCTGCTTACAACTTTGTTTTAGACAAATTCCTTAATAAGTTGCCCACTTACAAAGAAAACATGCTTTCTTGCTGCTAGACTTTAATTAATCCGCTCGGTCTTCTCAGCTTCCTATTTATTATATGTCCAATATCCTGTTATCTAAAAAACTCATTGCTAAGCTCACGGTTGTTATTAGGAATTTTTGGTGGGCAGGTGTTTGAGAAACTGATTCAAGGAAAAGTCTTTATCTGAGGGCATGGAAGGACATTTCTAATTCTATGACTGAAGGTGGCTTGGGTATTAGGAATTTAAAAGCCATCAATGAAAGTCTCATTCTCTCAGCCGCTTGGAGGTTAGCTAAATCTCCTTCTTCACATTTGTACCTTACTCTTAAGGCCAAATACTTCCCTGGTACCTCAATTTGGAAAGCTAATGCTTCTCCTCCTAAATCTGCTTTTTGGGCTTCAATTTTGAAAATGTTACCCAAGCTTTGTGATCATGATTTTTATCAACTCACTCAAGGTAACATATCCTTGTGGAGCATGCCTTGGTGTAATATTTGGCATTCTATTCATGATTATATTGTGCCTCAACAAGTTGGTTTCCAATATCCTTCTCTTGTGAGAGATCTTTGGCTTCCTGGCCGCATAAGTTGGAACCATCAGCTCATTTTCTCTCTTTTCCAGCAGCCATTGGCCTCTCTCATTGTTCATACATACATTATTGATGGTGATGGCCCGGATTTTCTTTGTTGGGGTCTTGCTCCCAATGGCATCTGCTCTTCAAAATCTGCTTATAAACTTTGTTTGCAAGATATTTAAAGTAACCCTAGAAAGGCTCCTATTGATATTTCTCTTGACTTGAAAGACTTTCTTAAATTCATCTGGAAACATAAGAATTTGATCCCTAGGGTTCAAACTTTTCCTTGGAGGCTTCTTCGACGGGCTACGCCAACGGGTATGCGTGCTGGGCGTTTTTCTGTTCATATCTCTTAGTTTTGTTGCAGATGTGGTCTTCAGGAGGATGAATTTCATCTTTTTTTTCCTCTGAACTTTTGCGCGGGCAGCTTGGTTTTCTTGTCCTTGGTTCCTCAGATCGGATGCTCTTATCCAAGGCCACTCTTCCATGCACTCCATTCTTATTGCTCTTACTCGTATGAATCATCCTCATGCTTCAATTTGAAATCCTTAATTTTCTTCGGTGCCTTTGCAAAGCTAGAAATGATTTTCATTTTGACCGGAAAAAGAACCTCCCTTATGAAGTTCAGATACCTACAGCTAACTTGGAGAATGACCATCTGGATAACATTTCTTCCATCTCTCAAACGGAGTCTCATTCTA
Organism: Triticum dicoccoides; assembly: GCF_002162155.2. Taxonomy (NCBI): domain Eukaryota; kingdom Viridiplantae; phylum Streptophyta; class Magnoliopsida; order Poales; family Poaceae; genus Triticum; species Triticum dicoccoides. The sequence goes on along the minus strand of NC_041388.1, from coordinate 662,480,963 downwards.
ATGATAATTCTTCAAATGATGTTTTACCTATGCAAGGAAAGTATGACCTCCTAATTTCTGGAGTTAAAATTTTCTCTGATGTAGCTTTCAGATCTAAAAAAAATCTAGGCCTAGGACAAGTGCATGTAGGTACTGGTGTGGGGGTTTTCATCTGTATTCATTCTGATCAAGGTGAGAGTAATGTGCAGGTTCAAGCCTCAGCTCCTCCTACTTCTACTCCCTTAAGGGTTGAAGCGATTGCCCTTTCTTGTGCTGCTCAATTGGCTTCTAGACTTAATCTTGCTAAGCCTACTTTCTTAATGGATTGTCTGTCTTTAGCCTCTATTGCTGCTTTGAGAAACATTTCGTATTCTGCCACTCCTTGGAACATTAAAAAAGAATTGGCTACTTTCTTTAATAATACGTCTAATCTTCACTTACCTTAGGTATTTCATGTTTCCAGGATTTTCAGATCGCAGGCAGCATGTTGCATACAGTGCATTGCCATTAACTTAAAGGAGTATCTGTTGCAGTCACGATCTTCATCCTTCTAGAGTGGCAGCAAAACATATGGAGTTTCTTCTATCTGAGTTACTAGATGGTTCCTTCTCCTTTACCTGTACATGTTGGTCATCAGGTTGATGCTTTACTCAACCTATCTGTTGTACTCCCTTCAGCTCTTCTCCAATGGCTTTATTGCCTTTCTTGTTCTTCTTACTTCAAGCCAAGGTGAACTCTCATGTACTTTTTCTTAAAGAGCTGAAATGAAATTAGGCACCTGTTGGTGGTTCAAAAAAACGTAGCACCCATCTTTAAAAAGCAAACCCAAAGCAGAGGAGATAAACTTGCAGGCGGGGACAGGCGGACATCCAATTAGCGATCTCTTCATGCACGCGCGTGCAATGCATGCAAGTATTATTAATCTTCATTTCTAACGGGAGGTCTCCGTCGTGTTTCCTCGCATCGCAGACAAAAGAGAGCAAATGGAGAGAGTACATGAAAGAATTACACTAGTAAAACTTAAAAGCAAACCACCTCCTGCTCTGTTTCTCGGCCTCACACTACGGAGAGAGAAAAGCGAGCAGTACGACCAGGAAAATCTTTGACCGCGGCGGCGTCCCCTGCCCGGCTATCCCTGCCTGCCCTCTCTCTCTCTCTCTCTCTCTCTCTCTCTCTCTGCGGTACAAGTAGGCGTGGGGTCCTTCCTTCCTCTTCTTCTCAAACAACCAAACCCAGACGCTCCCTAACCCATCCAAAAGCCCCAGCGGCACGCAGACCATGGCGGGCCAGGAGGGGAAGGTTCTTGACGCACCAACGTCGCCGCCGCCCACGGAGACCATGGCGGGCCAAGACGCACCAAAGTCGCCGGCGCCGGCCGGGGGTGACACCGGCCGTGACCACCTCAAGCTTCCGTTGGCCACCGACCAGGATCCGGACGCCACGGTTCCTCAGGGTGAGTTCGACAACCCAAACATCCTTGATTCGTTCTGCATGCGCAGGCGGCGTCACCGTGGTCGATGTGTTTTCTCTCGGGTCCATGGAGTCGGGCATGTGTAAAAGGCACCATCTTTCTTTCTTTCTTTCTTTCTTTCTTTGCAGTCGGGTCTGGGGATGAGGAGCAGGAGACGCTTGTCCGTGGGAAAAAGAAGAACGTGGACGATCCATCCGGATCAGATGCTTCGGGATCCAGTAAGTTTCAATATTAAAAGACCTCTGCTCTTCGAATCCATGGCCGCCGGCGGCGGGCAAGTCTGAAAGCCACTTTTTTTCTCTTTATCCTTTGCAGCCAAGAAACACCGCACCGCAGATCTGTCGCATGCCGCCACCGTTGAAGGCGCGGCAACATCGACTGGACTCGCCCCCAGCCCCCCACGCCCTTTCCTGCCTACGCCTTCCTTTCTCACGAGCCGTTTTCTGCAGCAGCAGGCGTCCGACCGCCACCACGCTGGCCGCCCGGAGGTATCACGGCGCCGGCCGGGGCAACAATATTCTTTGGACCCATGACCGAGGCGCAAGGTTAGAAACTTAGAATTCCTTCCATCAATGAAAAAAAGATTGCACTTTTTTGTGTGCTTGGGTCCTGATTACTTGCCTGGGTCCTAATTATGTATTTGCTCTTGTGCTCAAGATCATCTCTCGGAGGTGATGGATGACAAAGAATTTTTACTCCGCGCCGCCATCTCAAGCGAATGGAGGCCCAACAAGCCGCCCGTGCTCCCGCCAAACGACGCCAGCCGCTTGAAGAAATGCATAAGTGCAAGACGAACCCAGCAACCGTCGTGACCCTACCTAGTGAGCATATCTGCCTGTGCCACGCTTGCTATGAGGAATGACTGGCCGATCCCCTCGAGACCCCGTGCAAAGTTTGCTTTGCTGCAGTCGCTGCGCAAATAAAGCTCGATTAAGGTAATGCACAACAGATCTCAGCTTCAACGCGGCGAAGCATGTATCCCAAAGAGACAACCTTTCTATTCGGGTTCAACCAGTCTCGCGAATGTTTTACGCTCAATGGCGCAACCATCCAAGCATCGCCACCCCTACCACCCTTCGATGGTCAATTTCTTGCCTTTGCTAATGCAACCATCTCAGTGTTGGTGTCCAGTTAGCAAAGCTAGCCTGACACACACCACTCAGCACCTTGGCTTTGTGGCCACGATTATTAATAAGATCTCTTTATATAGTTTTGTTTTGTTGCGACACCCGTCAGAGCTCAGCACCCTGCCTTTGCAGCCACGATCATCAATAAGATCTCTTTGTATAGTTTTGTTTTGTTGCTTCGACAAAACCTTTTTTTTTTAACTACAGAGAATTAAAATAACTATTTTACACTAAACATTCATAACTCCGCCTATGTTGTCTCAACATAGCCGGTCCCAAGCCCGGGTAAAGGAGGAGGGTTGTGATAGGCTTGGCGAGCCAACGTAAAAACTCAGCCACTCTTATGAAGATGAAACCCAAAAGATTTTCGTTGGGGCGTAACCCTCTCAGCGACGCGCTACATCGGAACCCGGGTGTGGTGAAAAATGGGCAAGGGCCGGGCCGTCACCCCCAAGGTGGCGCGCTGTATCTTGATCCGGATACGGTGGCAAGTGAGCGAGGATCGGGTCGTCGCATCCTTAATGGCGCGCTACATCGGCGCCCAGATGTAGTGGAAAATGGGCAAGGGTCTTCGCATTTGACTCGACGAGTGCGAAGGGTAAGGAAGCTAGCCGAGCCTAGGAGGATTCGCTTAGGTAGCTGGAACATAGGGTCTCTGACAGGGAAGCTTCGGGAGCTAGTTGATGCAGCGGTGAGGAGAGGTGTTGATATCCTTTGCGTCCAAGAAACCAAATGGAGAGGACAGAAGGCGAAGGAGGTGAAGGATACTAGCTTCAAGCTGTGGTACACAGGGACGGCCGCAAACAGAAATGGCGTAGGCATCTTGATCAACAAGAGCCTCAAGTATGGAGTGGTAGACGTCAAGAGACGTGGGGACCGGATTATCCTGGTCAAGCTGGTAGTTGAGGACTTGGTTCTCAATGTTATCAGCGCGTATGCCCCGCAAGTAGGCCACAATGAGAACACCAAGAGGGAGTTCTGGGAAGGCCTGGAAGACATGGTTAGGAGTGTACCGATTGGTGAGAAGCTCTTCATAGGAGGAGACCTCAATGACCACGTGGGTACATCTAACACAGGTTTTGAAGGGGCGCACGGGGGCTTTGGCTATGGCATCAGGAATCAAAAAGGAGAAGATGTCTTAAGCTTTGCTCTAGCCTACAACATGATTGTAGCTAACACCCTCTTTAGAAAGAGAGAATCACATCTGGTGACTTTTAGTAGTGGCCAACACTCTAGCCAGATTGATTTCATCCTCTCGAGAAGAGAAGATAGGCGTGCGTGCCTAGACTGTAAGGTGATACCTGGAGAGAGTGTTGTACCCCAGCATAAGCTGGTGGTTGCTGACTTCCGCTTTCGGATTCGTGTCCAGCGGGATAAGCGTGCCAAAGTCGCTAGAACGAAGTGGTGGAAGCTCAAGGGGGAGGTAGCTCTAGCGTTCAAGGAGAGGGTCATTAAGGAGGGCCCTTGGGAGGAAGGAGGAGATGCGAACAATGTGTGGACGAAGATGGTGACTTGCATTCGTAAGGTGGCCTCGGAGGAGCTTGGAGTGTTCAAGGGAAGGAGAAGCGAAAATAAGGATACCTGATGGTGGAATGATGATGTCCAGAAGGCGATTAAAGAGAAGAAAGATTGCTTCAAACGCCTATACCTGGATAGGAGTGCAGACAACATAGAGAAGTACAAGATGGCGAAGAAGGCCGCAAAGCGAGCTGTTGGTGAAGCAAGGGGTCGGGCATATGAGGACCTCTACCAACGGTTAGACACGAAGGAAGGTGAAAGGGACATCTATAAGATGGCCAAGATCCGAGAGAGGAAGACGAGGGATATTGGCCAAGTCAAATGCATCAAGGACGGAGCAGCCCAACTCTTGGTGAAGGACGAGGAGATTAAGCATAGATGGCGGGAGTACTTCGACAAGCTGTTCAATGGGGAGAATGAGAGTTCTACCATTGAACTGGACGACTCCTTTGATGAGACCAGCATGCGTTTTGTGCGGCGAATCCAGGAGTCTGAAGTCAAGGAGGCTTTAAAAAGGATGAAAGGAGGCAAGGCGATGGGCCCTGATTGTATCCCCATTGAGGTGTGAAAAGGTCTCGGGGACATAGCGATAGTATGGCTAACCAAGCTTTTCAACCTCATTTTTCGGGCAAACAAGATGCCAGAAGAATGGAGACGGAGTATATTAGTACCAATCTTCAAGAACAAGGGGGATGTTCAGAGTTGTACTAATTACCGTGGAATTAAGCTGATGAGCCATACAATGAAGCTATGGGAGAGAGCCATTGAGCACCGCTTAAGAAGAATGACAAGCGTGACCAAAAATCAGTTTGGTTTCATGCCTGGGAGGTCGACCATGGAAGCCATTTTCTTGGTACGACAACTTATGGAGAGATATAGGGAGCAAAAGAAGGACTTGCATATGGTGTTCATTGACTTGGAGAAGGCCTATGATAAGATACCGCGGAATGTCATGTGGTGGGCCTTGGAGAAACACAAAGTCCCAGCAAAGTACATTACCCTCGTCAAGGACATGTACGATAATGTTGTGACAAGTGTTCGAACAAGTGATGTCGACACTGATGACTTCCCGATTAAGATAGGACTGCATCAGGGGTCAGCTTTGAGCCCTTATCTTTTTGCATTGGTGATGGATGAGGTCACAAGGGATATACAAGGAGATATCCCATGGTGTATGCTCTTTGCGGATGATGTGGTGCTAGTTGACGACAGTCGGACGGGGATAAATAGGAAGTTAGAGTTATGGAGACAAACCTTGGAATCGAAAGGGTTTAGGCTTAGTAGAACTAAAACCGAGTACATGATGTGCGGTTTCAGTACTACTAGGTGTGAGGAGGAGGTTAGCCTTGATGGCCAGGTGGTACCTTAGAATGACACCTTTCGGTATTTGGGGTCAATGCTGCAGGAGGATGGGGGTATTGATGAAGATGTGAACCATCGAATCAAAGCCGGATGGATGAAGTGGCGCCAAGCTTCTGGCATTCTCTGTGACAAGAGAGTGCCACAAAAGCTAAAAGGCAAGTTCTACAGGACGGCGGTTCGACCCGCAATGTTGTATGGCGCTGAGTGTTGGCCGACTAAAAGGCGATATGTTCAACAGTTAGGTGTGGCGGAGATGCGTATGTTGAGATGGATGTGTGGCCACACAAGGAAGGATCGAGTCCGGAATGATGATATACGAGATAGAGTTGGGGTAGCACCAATTGAAGATAAGCTTGTCCAACATCGTCTGAGATGGTTTGGGCATATTCAGCGCAGGCCTCCAGAAGTTCCGGTGCATAGTGGACGGCTAAAGCGTGCGGAGAATGTCAAGAGAGGGCGGGGTAGACCGAATTTGACATGGGAGGAGTCCGTTAAGAGAGACTTGAAGGATTGGAGTATCACCAAAAAGCTAGCTATGGACAGGGGTGCGTGGAAGCTTGTTATCCATGTGCCAGGGCCATGAGTTGGTTGCGAGATCTTATGGGTTTCACCTCTAGCCTACCCTAATTTATTTGGGACTAAAAGCTTTGTTGTTGTTGTTGTACACTAAACATTCATACTTGTTTAAAGTTATATTGCCATAGCGTCATCTTCGTTCTATTTCATAGTTGGCATAATTAACCACATAACAATGTTGTTAAATAATAACTATTGTGTTCGTTGTTATACGACCGCCATGCATATTATTGATAAATTTGCTTCCCCTAAATTTAAACTTTAGGCCGTCATAAATTTTTTGAATTAATTTTTGCTAATTAAATAGATTACGTGGTCCATAGATATATTTTGTGTGTCTATACATGTGTCCATGTATATCTAAATATTATTAATTATGATGGTAGATATCTCTAAAGTGCACCGTCTATCCAATAGCTCAATACTCCCTCCGATCCTAAATATTTGTCTTTTTAGAGATTTCAAATGGACTATCAAGTACAGATGTATATAGACATATTTTAGAGTATAAAGTCGCTCATTTTGCTTCGTATGTAGTCACTTGTTGAAATTTCTAGAAAGACAAATATTTAGGAACGGAGGGAGCAGTAGTTTCTAGTACCAGGTATAAATTGTGTCACTCGTAAATAGGTCGTGGGAGTTGGGTTCAGTGATGATACGTTAAAAACATGTGCATGTTTTATTTGGAATTGCAACAACTTTCTTATAATAATCACCGACTAATATAAATATGGTGTCAACTCTAATTTTGTGTACATACTATATTTGATAATTTATACGTGTTATACAAGAGCTCCTACTAGTCTCACACAACCAAACTAAACTCACCGTCAAGCTTAGATTGATTTTTTGCGTAGTACACACTATTAATCTGTGGTGTGGACTTACTACTGCATATTAAAATTCTTTACCACATATTCAATAGAAAATTTCAATGTAATGGATAACTGTATAGTGATTACTAGTATAATTTACTATTTTAGACCCTCCTTCTCTTGGAGTCCGGGACGGTTGCCATTTTTTTTTCAGGCTTATGGATTGGACCTGGGATCTTCCTACATCCAGAGGTGCATCCCCTTTCTTCATGACGTCTGGAAGAAAAGAACAACAGCTATAACAAGCTAGTGTTTGATCTTACCCTAGCTCGCTTAGTTTTCAGATCATTATGATTTTTTCGCACTTGTACACTATGATGGATTCTTTTACGAGACTTGGTCTTGTCTATCATTGGTCATCGGAGATTAAATGCAACTTAAAATTCAGCGTGAAGGTCTGAGATTGCTGATCGTGACTTCAATGTGGTACTTTCGTTGTTCCAGTGTACGATATGACATTTGATTAGAATATAGTGCATTCATTGTGGATAAACACTTCTCTATTGCGCCTTCTTTGTCAACAAGCGGAAAGGTGGAATGAGGGCAAAGATATATATGCCCGCATCTAGCTCCCATAGTGTGGCCATGCCGGTGGTCGACCATACGGTGGGAAGCTAAGGCCGGGCTACGGCGAGGTGTCGTAGGGGTGAGAAGGGGTTAGCTGTGTCGAGCGGTGCGAAATTGAGGCGGTCCGGACTCGGAAGTGGTAATTGGCAGCGGTGGTAGGAGGACACGTGCGTCCTAAAATGTCCCCAACCTCCAAATATGAAAGCTAAGGGAGGCATTACAATGCACTCTAGAAATTGTGATGATGGAGTCGCAATAGACGACCTGCTAGACGGACATTTTGAGCAAAAGCGTCAATTCAGAAGGTTATTATGGAGTTTGGGACCATATAACAACTCTGCTAGAGTTGGTTTAACACCGGCACCCGCATCTACATCTCCTATCTTAGTGCACTACTGCCCACCTGCTCATCTCGCCGCCCTCATCCCATCCACATCAGGTTCTACCTCAAGTCCTGCCACTCAACCCACTTAGGTTGTTCCAAGGTTATTGCATAAAAATAGTAGGCACGAATTTGGTCACCTACATTAGGTCGGGCAGAATTTGGCCTATTTGGTTGCCTGGGTCGCATGCACTTCATGGCCCGCACAAACCTCAAAGCAGGCCTGGGCCTGGGTCTGGAGGAACAGCCGAATCGGACGTTTTTTGCGAGCCAGGCTCGCTCGAGCCACGCATGGCGAGCACCTGCATGCCCGGGGAAGCGCAGGAGAAGATGTGACGGCCCATAAATCCCCATGCCCCCTCCCCTCACCGTCCTCGCCAGTTCACACCCATTCCCTCTCGCACCTCACCGCCCGTTTAGTTTCTTTGATGGCCACGTCGCCATCTCGCCATGCCCCACCCACTCCCGTCATCGCTGACAGCAATCCCATCCAAGAGAGGTGGATTGCCGGCCTCTTCGCAGCCAAAGTAGATATGCGGCGGTACTGTGAGCTTCCTACCCTTTCTGCACCATGCCGCAACCCCGAGCCAATGCAGCTACGGTGCCGGCCATGAGGAGGGTGCACGGGACTCTATCGGGTTCTACGTGCATATCAGTGACCAGGAGGACATCTCCATGCTCATCATCCCGCGTAAATTCAGGGCGGCGATGAAGCAATGGCTGGTCAGCGGCCCTCCTCACGTCATCAGCCTCTCCGCCAACAAGTGGTGCGAGTTTTGAGTCCATGTGCATATGTTCAAGGGGCAAATGGTGCTGGGGCACTGCTAGGAGTACTTCTGCGACCGGCACAAGATCGTCCCCGGCGACCTTGTCGTCTTCAAGCTCTCCGGCCTGGGGCTGAAGGTGCAGATCTTCAACGCCAATAGCTCCAACATCTGCATTGTCCGGTGCTCGAAGCACAGCTGCGTCGGCGATAGCACTCAGGCCCTCTAGTTCATCTGTCAAGTCTGATCTCTCATGCTCGTAGTCATAACTGAAGTAGTGTAGGTTTGAACTGAAGCCCGATCGTCTCTTTTGCTGTGAACTTGTGTATATTTTGCCCAAGGAGCAACATCCTCGGGTCCAGCAGGGGCATGGGATGCCCTGCTGTTTAAACTTATGCCTAGTAGCTTATGATCCGCTTGTTCCTTGCTTTATTTTTGCTTTGTTCTTGTTGTTTTTCTGATGCTGTTGATCATAGTGTGTTGTGTGTGCGTTGTGTGCTGTTAAATGGGTGATAAGTTCACCACATTTGAAAGGGGTGAGCAGATCAAGAACTTGCACACAATCAAACAACTGTGCTTTGCATCTGCTCACACCCGAAGCACAAACACATGCAAGTAAACAACATGCACCCAACTGGGCCTTGATGCAATGCAGGCCACCAATCAACATGCATATGTTTTTTTTGCCTGCATATGCTCAACCAGGCCCAACTGCTGGGATAAATATGCAAAGTGGCAAAAAACAGTGCAAGTAACCAAATGCGTCCTAGGTACTTCTGCCTTGAAAATGTTGATCCACCATTGCCTTGGAATAAACATCCAAACAGTAAATCTAGTAGAGTCACCATATTTGCAGCCTCCGAAACACGTATGGAGGGCGCTCCATAATTTTTTTGGAGGCTGTCGAGGTAATGTGCAAAATTAGAATCGCCATAAACGGAGCCTCCAATTATTCCATGCGATTAGGACCCATTTGTCACTGGCTAATAAATATTCGTACCCATCTCATCAACGAACAATTTAATCTATGATTTCAACTATGAATTTAACAAGCTAAACTAAAATACAACTAAACTGGTAAGTTAACATCTATTTTATTCTTGCTCTTCCTTCGTTTGGAAGTGACCTTGTAGGAGAGGGATGCTTTGGCTGCTGCCACTTCCATGGTCACACGGTCTATGTACGCTTGTGTGTCCTCGACGCAGGAGAAGGCCATATATTTTCTAGTCCTCCATGAGCGTGACATCTCTTTCTACTAAGGAGGTATTGTCTCACATGGGCAAAGTAGAGGTGGGCGGTGGGGAGGTGCCTGGACCCAACAATCGATTCAACAAGAACAAGCGCCTCACCCTTGACCCACTCGGATCACCGTCAGGACCTCTCCCAGAACTTCCTTTTAGCATTATTCTCTTCAGCCTCACTGGGGAAGGGTCCACGAGGAGGGCTAGGCCATTGCGACATGGCAGATGGGAGTGAGTGTGGCAGCGATATGAAGATGTGTGATCAGTGGTGCTGGTGAACAGGGAAGGCGAGGGTGTTATATACCATCGGAGGGCGTGCTCCAACAGGAAACTACTCCCTCCGTTCGGAATTACTTGTCTCGAAAATGGGTGTATCTAGAACTAAAATACATCTAGATACACCCATTTTTGCGACAAGTAATTCCGAACGGAAGGAGTATGTCTAAATTAATTGGTGCACTTAGGTGGGAAATGGGTGCACGAGTGGAGACACGCGATGGGGACATTAATGGGCGCTCTTCTCGATGAAAAAACATGCAACTGCGCCATTGAGAGAAGTGAAAGCAGGAGTCATAAAGATGGTTGCGCCATTGCCAGGAATGGAAGTGAGAGGCAGAAAACATGTCGCGCAGACAGTTGGATATGAAGCTCGGCCCCCAAGCCTCCAGATTTGGCGGCTCGCGAGTTTGATTTGGAGTGGACTCCAAAAATTTATGGAGGCTAAGATCGGCACGACGACTACATTAGACATGTTTTGGGCCCTCAAACGTCAGATAGTCGGTGCAGTGATAGGCCAAATATGGGGAAACAGGGTTTGTGAGCTCGAGCTCATATGATCCCGGATGAACAGTAAAATCATAAAAAATAGTAAAAAAATCATTTTTTTGGCAAGAAACATTGATGTTTTTCTACACATGCAAATTTCCATGGCAAAATCACATCTGTGGAGCTGTGGGAAAAAAAACAAAATCGATGCTTCAAAAGGAGTATTTGGAAGCATTTTGGAGCATCAATTTTGTTTTTTTGTGCACACCTCCACGAATGTGATTCCGTCGCCAAAATTTGCACGCTTGTAGAAAAAACACCAATGTTTCTTGCTAAAAAAAGTTCAGAACTTTTTGATTTTTTTACTACTTTTTTGGATTTACTGTTCATCCAAAATTATGTGAGCTCGAGCTCACAATAGCACTTACGCAAATATGGCAACTATTCTAGAGTTATTCTAACTAGACTCCCACGATATTCCAATTTTCTTTGAATTAAACCAATTTCTTAGGTGGTTAGATAATTTCCCGTCTGTTGCAATTGGGGCGTAAATATTCTATCAGGTTGACTAGTGATACCTACCCATATTAATGCGATTGCATGGAAAATAGGATTTAATACCTTTTAGTTATTATTATTGACTTATCAAAGAAAATAAATTTTTTATTTGTTACATCAATAAGATATGGTGTAATTGAGGCGGTTTTTTGATGAAAAAACAGATGTGAGAAAAAAAATCAAAACATAAAGATGAGGGGAAGCATGTAATGTTTGACGAAGGACGACTGGACGACAGAATCTTACATATTTTTTAAATAGTACGTATATAATATATATTATTATATTGGATGCCGCTAACTGCCACATGTGTGGCATATACGACATGCGCCCACACACTGTGTGTGATGTGAGTAGGAGGCAGCCCACACGGGCTGTGTGTGGGCGGACATTGGAATTGCCCACACGTGTGGGCGCGGCTACTTCGTGCCACACGCCCAACAAGTACTACTCATCTTCATCCCGTGCGTGTGGCACGAAGCAAAAATGCCCACACGTCCTGACGCAGCTACGTTAGGTACCTCACGGGATGACTATTTAGTTGCCATCCTGGTTGGCAGATGTAATTATCTGGGATGGCAAGTGTAGTTGTAAAAGCATGGCAACTCTATCTGTTTTGGTTAATTATAGTTGCCATGTCTAATTTATGGTAGTTGCCGCGTGTAATCAAACCGTAGTTGCCGTGTGTGATTAACTACTTGCCACATATGGTCAAAACAGTAGTTGCCATGTGTGTTTACCTAGTTGCCACGTGTGGTCCAACCATAGTTGACATGTATTATTAATCACAGTTGCCATATGTGTTTATCTGGTTGCCACGTACGCGCAGCTGCAGTTGCCGTGTAGCAAAGAATCACATTTGCCATGTGTGTGTACCGAGTTGCCACGTTCGCGTAACTGCAGTTGCCGTGTAGCAGAGAATCACAGTTGCCGTGTGTGTGTACCGAGTTGCACGTTCGCGTAACTGCAGTTGCCGTCCACAACATAGGAGTGTCGTGTGGGCGAAAAACAGTTCGCCCACACGCACATGACCTAAGTGGTGGCTGTGTGGGCAGAAACTAGTTCGCCCACACAACGCAGCTGGCAAACAGCGTGGTGCGGGCGTGTGGGCAAACTTTCCAACGCCCACACACCAGCCCCATCCTACGTGGCACAAAAAATCAACCTTTTTCGTGCCAAGATTCGTGCAAAAGGCACTGGACGACGATCCAGGCATGTGGACGAGTTGGGGAACGCCCACACGTATGGGCGTTAGACTTTTCGTATTATATTATATTATAAACAAGAGAGGATCCAACTCTGCTAAAATTAACTTGATCTCTTGCATAATTTGTTTTGTTTTCTACCGGCTATGGAAGAATATAAATCTTCTTGAACAACCATTTTGTTGTAACTCTAGACATTTACTCCTTGCTGAAGTTTCTGTGATCGATCAGGTTTAGTAAATATGATCTGTTCAAAAATTAGTAGTGTACTCACTCGCAAGAGGAAAGCTCATGGCAGATTTAACTCCTCCAAGTCCACTACATCTGTTCGAAGCTGCATGTAGACACGACAGTGCATCCGATCCAAGCTCATAAAATTCACCACCAATTACCTCAAACATATCTATCAAAACAAATGACGCGACCAGAGAACAAACCCAGATGCATCTTCCTGGGTATATAGGAGCAAGCATACCATCATACTGCTAAACAGACATCAAATTTTTTTGAACGTAGCTAACATTGCACAGATCCAGAAGTTGCGCTGAACTTCTCTCTGCAAGACAAAGTCGCAATTTAACAGCATATGACACATTCACGAAGGCAACAGATTCATTCATCATAGCACATATACACACTAACACGCATGGTGCCAACATAATAAGACAGCTGTTTTACCGACAAGAGAAAGTATGGTATGTTTCAACTACGATAGGTTGGGTTGCTCATTGGATCATATAGCTAAGTTCACCATGTCAGTCTGGTTTGTGTTCTCAGAGGACAGGCAGGTCTGAACTCCACAGTAACACCTCATTCAGACACTTTTACACATTACCGCCAAATTTCGCAAAGGTTTCCTTGCTTTGATATATTTCATGATAGGAGGGTCCAAACTGATGAGGTCAAGAACTGCCAGCGTTCTTATGCCAAAAGGATTTGAAAGGCAACTGTGAAAGCCACGACTCGGCGCGTGGAGATCTACCGGACTGAGAAGCATTTGCGCCAGCAGCAGCATCTTGCCAGAACTTAAGAACATAAAGGCTCTCCTCGTCAGTACACCTCTTCAACAGAACACGTGACGCGAACCCCTTCTCGTTCATCAAATGGCATATGCCCAAAGGATCATTATCTTCAAGGGCAATCATGTAGAGACACCCTTTTTCTGACAGCAGCTCACGCACCGCAGGGAGAATCCGATCGATCACTTGGCGCCCATTCAACCCTCCAGCCCAAGATGAAGCAATGCCCTTCATCCCGATTTCTTCCTCTGGTGTTGGCACATAAGGAGGGTTCACAACAACCACATCAACCATGCCAGCCAGACGTTTCTCAAGTCCTGACACGATATCAGTAGCAATAACATCTGCATGAACACCATGGGCTTCAAGTGTTGCTTGAGTTGTCTCCACGGCATGTTGGTTGATGTCTGTTGCTAGGTACTGGGTTCCAGAGCCTAATTGCCTGAGCATGATGGCTAGAGAAGTGATGACATAGCCACTGCCACATCCTACTTCCATGCATAAACTCGGCTGTAGCGTCAGAAGTTGAGCTTTGTCAGAGAGCAGCGCATCAACAAGGGCAAAGGAATCATCACATGGTTCATAAACTTCCGGATGGCTTGCGACAAGCTGAATCTGGGCAGTGTTCAATGTCCTTGCTGATGCAGACTGAAAAAAAAAAGCAAAATTAGCATCAAATACTCCTAGCCAACACATTATCTGAAAGAAATATTGGTATGTACTTTAATTTAAAATCTTTTCAAAATTAGAAGAATGGGGAGAACTCTATGACAGAAAAAGTACAAAATACATCTTTTGTAGAGGGATGCCTTACTTTAAGGCCTATTTATCAAGAAATATATTTTATTGCCTTAAACTGAAGAGCCGCCTTGGGATGTACTTCATGTTCACTCTATCATAATAACCCCATGCTCATCCAAAATTAACAACTCATATTTCGAATATCTTCAGGACAATATTTGTTCCCCTGCGATAAATCCACACATCCCTCCACTATGGCACAATAAATAAATTTGGTAGAGAAATTTCATTGGCAAGTCCAGATTGATGAGAGGGGAAGCAAACATGATAAGACATAGGTGACGCTACACGAACAAGGAACGAAGTAGACTGAAAACCAAGAAGAGAAACATTTGATAGTTCCAGTACAACTCATTGGCAATGGGGTCAGTATCAGGGTCAGCTATGGTAAGGGTACAGATAAGGTAAGTGTGATGTTGTGAAGAAACAGTTGCAGCTGGACTTAGGTAGGCTATCACAACAAGGCAAACTATCTGATGTGCTTTTGAGGAGTACTAGAACAAAACCCACTTGTTATCTAACATTATCTTTTTTTAGCCATAGCAGCAAAAAGGGCTTGCTGGATTTAACAAATATTCCTAGAGCAAACCAGATTCCACAGCACAAGACAGGACGGAAGTACCATCCAATCTCCTCGTATTCTTAAAGAGGAACCCGCAGATGATTCTGAAACCGCATTCAAGCTCACGGGGTTTGATGTGATCGACGGTTGGACGGCCGCCTACGGGATTACTCAGTATCCATCGATCGAGAAGAGGATGTCCTGATCTAATCATCTAAGGCAAATAAAGCAAGGCGGGAGGGTGGGGAGAGCGGGCTGACCTTGCCCCTCTTGGGGAGGGTCCTGAGGTCGCAGCTGGCGGAGAGCTCCGCGAGCTTCCCCTCCACGGCCGACACCGCCGCGCCGTCGCCCGCCGACATGGAGCACCAACCAGACCCGCGACAGACGAGGAGGACTGCCCCCGCGGCAGGATCAAGACCGCCGGCCCCTGCAGCGCGAGCACGGAATCGCGCGATCAGAAACGTATCTGGAAACCTCCGAAACGCAATAGGGGGTGGGGGGAACCGAACCTGCCCGGAGGAGCAGCGCTAGGGCCGGAGGGCGCAGCGGTGGGAGGACGGCGCGGATCTAGCGTGGGGCGGCGGCGGCGGCGGCGGCGGAGTCTAGTGCGGGAGGGCGGCGGCGTTGGGCGGGGGAGGGAGGGGGGCGGCCGCCATGCTGCTGTTTTGGATTTCTGTTCTGGACTTCTGGTCCAGGCCTCGTGGGGAACGGAACGGGTTAGGCTTAGCCTGTTACGGGTCGGACTCTCTTCCTCCTCCCGAGTCCCAAGCTGAGTGGAGTCTATCCACTTCGGCAGCGAGCGGAAAAATCTCTCCCCAGTGGTGAAATCCAAAACCCCCACTCCCCCTCGCCGGCCGCCGCCGCCGCCGCATGCTCCAAGCATGGCGCTCGTCTCCACCACCACCGTCGCCTCCTCCTCGTCCTACCACTGCGACCACCCGCTCCGCCCGGCCGCCGCCAGGAGCTGGTGCCGCCCCAGGAGCCGCGTCGGGGGCAGGCTGGCGGTGCTGGCGCGGGCGCGGGGCCAGCTGACGACCACGCCCAAGGAGGAGGCGGCCCCGCCGGCGGGGGCGGGGGAGCGGGGCAGGTACTCGTACGAGGTGGACTCGCTGATCGACCGGCTGAGCAACCTGGCGCCGCGGGGCTCCATCGCGCGCTGCCTCGAGACGGCCAAGCACCGGCTCACGCTGCAGGACTTCGCGGCGGTGTACCGCGAGTTCTCCCGCCGCGGCGACTGGCAGCGCTCCGTGCGCCTCTTCAAGTACATGCAGCGCCAGTCCTGGTGCCGCCCCGACGAGCACATCCACGCCATCGTCATCGGCGTGCTCGGCCGCCAGGGCCCCGCCCTCCTCGACAAGTGCCTCGAGGTCTTCCAGGACCTCCCCGCCGACGCCCGCACCGCGCTCTCCTACACCTCCCTCATCGCCGCCTACGCCCGCAACGCGCTCCACGAGGACGCCCGCGCCCTGCTCGACCAGATGAAGGCCCAGGGCGTGGCCCCCACCGCCGCCACCTACAACACCGTGCTCGCCGCCTGCGCCCGCGCCGCTGACCCGCCCGTCCCCTTCGACATGCTCCTCGGCCTCTTCGCCGAGATGCGCCACGACCCCTCCCCGGCCGTGCGCCCCGACCTCACCACCTACAACACGCTCCTCGCCGCCGCCGCCGTGCGCTCCCTCAGCGACCAGTCCGAGATGCTGCTGCGCACCATGCTCGAGGCTGGCATTATGCCGGACACCGCGTCCTACCGTTACATTGTGGATGCCTTTGCCAATGCCTGTGACCTCTCCCGTGTCGCCGAGCTGTTCCGTGAGATGGCCGACACAGGGCACACACCGGACCCCTCCGCGTATCTCGGGCTCATGGAGGCTCACACCCGGATTGGTGCCACCGCTGAAGCTGTGGCCGTGCTACGGCAGATGCAGGCTGATGGCTGTGCGCCCACGGCTGCGACATACCGTGTCCTGCTCGATCAGTATGGAAAACAGGGGAGGTTTGATGGCGTGCGTGAGCTCTTCCGTGAGATGAGAACGGCTGTACCTCCAGACACGGCCACCTACAATGTGCTCTTCAATGTATTCGGCGATGGCGGGTTTTTCAAGGAGGTGGTGGAGCTCTTTCACGATATGCTTCGCACAGGGATAGAACCTGACATGGAGACCTGTGAAGGTGTCTTGGCTGCGTGTGGTCAGGGTGGTCTCCATGAGGATGCAAGAGAAGTTCTTGACTACATAACCAAAGAAGGAATGGTGCCTACTGCAAAGGCCTACACTGGCCTAATTGAAGCCCTTGGTCATGCAGCTATGTATGAGGTCAGCCTACGAACCAAATACTGCTTTATAATATACTCCCTCCGTTCCTAAATACAGTACAAGTCTTTTTAGAGATTCCACTACAAACTACATACGGATGTATATAGACATATTTTAAAGTGTAGATTCACTCATTTTGCTCCGTATGTAGTCCATAGTGGAATCTCTATGAAGACTTATATTTAGGAACGGAGGGAGTATGAGTCAGTCTTAAGATAACCCTTTTGTGATGCAAATCTAATATTTCATTGATCCTCTATCCAGGAGGCCTATGTAGCATTCAACATGATGACTGAAATCGGTAGCTTGCCAACCATAGAGACCTATAATTCTCTTGCAAATGTGTTTGCCAAGGGCGGGCTCTTCCGGGAGGCTGAGTCCGTCTTTTCTCGGATGACCAACAGTGCTGGCATTCAGAAAAGCAAAGATTCGTATGATGCCCTCATCGAAGCATACTGCCAGGGTTCACAGTTGGATGATGCAGTGAAGGCATACATGGAGATGCGCAAGTCTAGGTTTAACCCTGATGAACGCTCCCTTGAGGGGGTACTCAATGCCTACTGCATAGCAGGTGTTATAGATGAGAGCAAAGAGCAGTTTGAAGAGATCAGATCCAAAATGACTGTGCCTAGCATTATTGCTTATTGCATGATGTTGTCACTATATGCAAGGAACGACAGGTATTGGTCAAACAGAACTTTCGCCTTTTACAATATGTCAAACTTCTGTGCTCCTGAATATTGCTAACTGTTCAAATGCAAACACTGAAATGAAATCTGTGCCAATCATGCTTTACTATTTCCATTAAAAGAAGTACAAACTTTGGATCTTCAGTTAGATAAATCACAAAGCTGACCATCAACTTACTGCCTCTAAACAAGCAGACTAGCTCACTGGGCAATAGGACAAGACATTTACAAACTCTGGACCTTCAGTTAGAGCTGCCGGTCATATATAAAAGATTGTAATCGAATCTTTCAGTTGGATTGATATGGCATATGCATGTCATTCTGTACTAGGGTTTGTTGCTTGGATTTTTTACATTCTTACTTGCATTTTCAGAAGTTGTATAGTTCTTTAATGTATTGGTTTAACTTCTAGAAACCACATGTTTTAACTATGGTCTTTGATGGGTTTGATTCCACAGTTATTATGTGATCATGCCCTTGCGTTTCCATAATGATTTGGGCTGGGATTTCTGCCCCGTTTCCTTGTGTGTGCTATTTCTGGTATTTATCATGCTTAAATTGTTTGAGTCTACTGACCTTGGTATGACCTGCATCATACAGGCAACATTGACATAATACATAGCCAGAAGTAAAATGATTCGATGCAGGCATACTTGTGATTGTTGCAACTTAAATCGACAATATATAGCCAGAATTGACCTGAGATTTATCTTTTCTTTAGTTTTTTTCAGCTTACAGTTTTTCTTAAAATGCTTCTAATGTGATATTACTGCACCGTAATCGATTTATGTTTTCAGGTGGGCCGATGCTTATGATCTGCTGGAAGAAATGAAAGCAAATCGTGCTAGTAATACACATCAAGTCATTGCTTCCATGATAAAAGGGGAGTACGATGATAGCTCCAATTGGCAAATGGTTGAATACGTCCTTGACAGCAGTAACTTGGAAGGATGTGACTACAGTTTACGATTTTTTAATGCTCTCCTTGATGCACTTTGGTGGTTTGGCCAAAAAGCTCGGGCTGCAAGGGTTCTAGATCATGCAGTAAGTTATGGGCTCTTCCCTGAATTATCCCGTGACACCAAGCTGGTCTGGTCTCTAGATGTACATAGGTAATGTAATTTTCTAATTGCCATCTTTCCATTAACTGGTCCATTTTTATATTTGTCATCAGCCTTTACTAGGTTTGTTTACATTTCAGGATGTCAGTTGGTGGGGCATTAGTGGCTGTGTCAGTATGGCTCAATAAACTTTACACCAGACTAAAAAGAGAGAAAGATCTTCCCCAACTGGCCTCTGTTGTTGTATTGTAAGCTTTCAACCTAAATCGATGTTCCTTTCCTATTATCATATTCTGTTTCTATGTTATGGCATCTTTATTCTTTATTCTCTAATTTCTGTGGAATTGGTTTATTTTGATCGATGTGTTCTGCTCAAAAAAGGGAAGTTAATCTTAAGCTGCTGTGACCATGCCTTCTTAATTGAATGCGCAATGCTCCTGTCATTTTCCTAGGAAGCAGTGCAGTGCTAGTTCTACTTGAATGGAGGGCCACAGAAAAAAAAAGAGAATCATAAATATATTCCACAGAATGGAATCACTTGTAGAAGAAAAAGTTTGCAAAAAATAGAAGTTGATTTTAAGCTGCTTCAGTAGATTATAAGTACATCATTTCTGCAGAGCAAAGTCCCTTTGTAAGGGGAATCATTCGATATCGTTATAGATCATCATGCCCATGGTTGAATTTTCACTGAAACAATTGACCTTTGTTAACTATATTTTTCTCTTGTCCTACTTTGGTCTGACAGTTTTTTTTACTACTAGGAGGGGGGAAATGGAGAAAAGCACGGTCACAAGAGGACTGCCGATCTCAAAAGTTGTGTACTCCTTTCTCAATGACACGCTGTCTGCATCGTTCCATTACCCAAAATGGAACAAGGGGCGAGTCATATGCCTGAAGTCCCAGTTGAAAAAGCTGCAGGCGGCCATAGATTCCTCGAACGGCGCGGCTGTGCCTGGCTTCGTCCACATGACGGACTCCCGTCTGCCATCTCCTGGCTCGAAGGTATACACCCGGGAGCCCCAGGTTGAGAACGGCTCGGCCCATTCCACCGCTGAATCGTTGGTAGAAGAAGAAAAGGAGTCGGAACTCCTCGCGCTGTGAGCTCTCAGGGTTGCAGAGATATGGTATTTATTATCTGGCCGAACAGGGGAAGACGAAGTGCAGAGTAGCAGTTTTGGGGTTTGGGCATTCAGTCTGTTCATCTTCACGCCGCGCGACAAGGACGACCACACCATGCTTTTGCAGCGGCTTCCTTGCTTCAGTGATACCCGGTGGGTGCTGCTGCTGAGAATTTTGCGCATCTTGCCCAGAACAGCTGTACTTGCAAGAGCTCCTGTCACCTTGGACAGTGCCGGAATTCAGGTTCATCTCAGGATTTAGCGCTCTGTAGGTAGGACCAGGCTACGCATGTTTGTTTCTAGAAATAGTTGGCTCACTTTCTCTGTATCGCCATCTCGTGCTTTTGATATGGCAAGCATGAACTTATTTTTGGTTTCACCTGGGGCAACGATGCCACACTGTAAAACATGGCAGCAGCCTCATCCTCCTGGTGAGTCTCAGCGAAACATTTCTGGCAGAGGTAGACGCTAGGAGTTTGTAGAACTGCATGATAATTGTTGTATGTAAGCTGCTGGAGTGCCGGTGTTTAAAAGTTTAAACATCTTGTAATACATGTTTATTTAGACAATTTTGGTAGAAAAAAATGCAAAGCACCTAGTTCAAATTCTTGCATTCTATCTGTGGATTACTCCCTCCGTTCGGAATTACTTGTCTCGGAAATGCATGTATCTAGAACTAAAATACGTCTAGATACATCCATTTCTGCGACAAGTAATTCCGAACGGAGGGAGTACATGTGAAGGAAGGTTGATGGAATATTTGGCAGTCGTGTCATGTCACATGTGTGAATTAAAAATGATGAATCCCCTAAAAAAGTTAGAAACGATGAAGTTATGTCTTTTTGGGGCGATGAAGTTTAGGTGAGCGTTTGTCCCTGGCACTTTTTTTTAGAAAATGTGTGTCACTGGCATGTTGTGGGACCATCCTTGCGATTTCCTCGCTGAAACAGGGCCTTTTTTTTAGGGTTCGTTGTTTCACAGGGTGGGCTGCGGCCCATACAGCCTTAAAGAGGAGATGGGCTGGACGAAAAAATTAAGCCCAGCAGGCTGCCTATGTTCCCGGAGCCCCGTCCCCGCCCCCATGGTTGCTGCCGTCCTGCTCCCCTCTCCGGCTTCCCCGGTCTGAACTCGCCGCCACCCGCCTCTCGCCTGCCTCCGGGGTCCGTGCCTCGCCGACCACTCGCCGTCGCCGAGTCCCCCTTGTCTCCGTGCCCCCGCCGCGCCATTCCCCACGCGCTGCTTCACCGCACCTAGCCGCCCAGTCCTGTCTGCGGCGGTCGGCGGTGTGCAGGCGTGCACCCCGCCCTGCACTACATCAGCAGCCACCAGCTACCGGCCAGCCCTCCCACCGTCCCACGACTAAACGCAAATTCACAGGTACGGCTATCTATCAACATTCCCCAATTTTCCCAGTTTTTGATTCAAACCCTATGTTGATTGATTCATTTTCTGTTTGTTCAGTTATGATTGATACTCATGCAGGGATTCACAGATTAGAATGTTTTTTTTCTCATAGAATTGTTGAAGAATTGTCGAATTTTTTTCTTGTGGAATTGTTGAAGAATTGGTATATGTACTGTGTAGGCTTCTTTTTATGCAAAACTGAGACTTAGTTGGGAATTTTGGTGTGTTTGTAAAACCATATCAATGTATATCTGCGTGCTGTTGGTAAATACTCTTTCCGTCTCATAATGCAAAACGCTTTTTGACACTAATGTAGCGTTAAAAAGCGTCTTACATTACATTATGGGACGGAGGGAGTACTAATTAGAACGTTCACATGTTGTATTTGTTGTCGTTTTTTTTTTGTAGGTAGAGTCCACCTGTTTTAAATTCCTAGATCTGGCTAGCGGAGAGCGGAAGGGGAAGCCGACGGCGACCGCGCCCCCGTGAGATGGGAATGGAGGAGTCGGCGGGGGGTGCCGCGAGGCAGGCCAAGGAGTCGCTGGAGCTGGCGTTCCAGATGTCCCAGATCCTGGACACCGGCCTCGACCGCCACACCCTCTCGCTGCTCATGGCGCTCTGCGACCGCGGCGCCAACCCGGAGGCCCTCGCCGCCCTCGTCCGCGAGCTCTCCTCCGCCGCTCCGCCGTCTGCCGCCGCCACCGCACCCGCCTCCAACACCACAGCGGCCCCGGCCACCCCCTCGTTGTTCCCCTCCGGCTTTCGCCAGCTCTAGGCTACTAGGGTTCGTGCCCTCGACTCCTTCTTTTTCCTCCCAGATGACACCGCTTGTCACTTGATGGCGTTGTGTGTGTGCACGTAGGCCTTCCATGCTGTATGCTGAAACTGGTTCCTGATTTGTATTCTCGAGAATCGAGATTGGTAATGCAAGGGGGGTCTGTGTCAAACTCTGTCACGCTCTAGCAAATGATTTTCTCTTCTGTTGGCTGAAATTGCTTCCTGGTTTGTATCCTCAAGATTGATAATGCAATGGAGTCTGTGTCAAATTCTGTTATCCACATTCTTGCACATGGATTGATTCGTTGGAGTTATCCATATCGTTATGACACCAATGCAAGATTGCAGAGACGAATTTGAAATACGGTCTACTTATTTGGGTCACCTGTATAAATATGAATTCCACGTTTAAGTGACTGGAATCATTCCCATGAGTAGAATTGTTGTTATGTCAATGTTCCTTGTTTTGGAGGCATCCCAATTAGTAGCTATTCTTTATCATTCGTTTGGCTGAGGTGTCTACACACATGTTTCAATCATTGCTAGATTCATCATATTCAAGGACTGAGCATTTGAACTCACCTTTCATTGTGTTATTATTTTCTTTATCACTAATGTTTATACAGTAGTAAAATGATCACCAAGTTAGCTCATTGTCCTTGAACAAAGGTGGAAGCAAATGGAAATACTTTACACAGTTAGCCTGCCTATGCTCCTCACCAATGGTTGTAAGGTTTGGTTGCATCATTATTGTGAGATTTTGAATACTCTACAAAGTCTGCCTATGCTCCTCCCAAATAGTGTTTGCGGGCTGGCCTGCCCATCGTAGAATTGTGAGTTCGACATTTTAACTACAAGGGAGCGTGCTCATGAGCAGAGTGGTTGTTATGTCAATGTTCTTTGTTCTAGACTAGAGGCATCCTAATTAGTAGCTCTTCTCTGTCATTGGTTTGGTTGAGGTACATGCACGGATGTTCCAACAACTGCTGGATACATCATATTCAAGGACATCATTCGACTTCACCCTTTAGTAAGTTATTGTTTTCTCTATCACTCTGGGATTTAAGGAGGAAATGCTTTACAAATCCAACACATGCTTCTCACTGGTGGTGTATTCAAGTTGGCCTGCCCATCGTATTTTTCATCTTGTTTCCTGATGTTGTATAAATCTAATAGTCAAGCAGTAGCCTTGTATCCAATTAAGTTGTATTTTCAAGAACAAAAAAAATGTACTAGTATATAGTTTAGAAGTTGATATCTCCCAAGGTGATTTGAAGCATACAACCATGATGCAACCAAACTTTATTATGCTAAGAAAAATTCTCCCATGTCCGAAATTTCAATCAGTGTGCAACCACTAGAGGTACCACCTCTTTCTCTTTACAACATTCTAAACATCACCTTCATTCATTCAGCAGGTACCGAAAACTGGACGCAACTGAAGTTCTTGATTTGAAGTCGGACCAAATCTGATACTTGGCTTGCTGGAAGAGACGGATTAGCTTTGGTCAGGAGGAAGCAAATCTTGCTCTGCGATGCACTTGTGATGTTGTTTCCACCAGAAAAAGTTGTCGCTCATTGAGTTCCTGTAAATTGGCATCTTTCTTTGCTTGACTTGGACACTACTGTACTAATCATGATGGCCACTGCCACTGCCCCTTCATTCATAGTCTTCTTATATTCCCATCGCTGTATGCATCAGCTGGACATCTGGTGTTCTGTCGATTATCCTCTCGTTGACGATGGTGTCATGCTTATCTGAAAGGAACACGTCATGGCCTGGTGGCCATGAATCGAGCTCTCGTATTCGGGATAACAGTCAAAAAGCTATGAAAAATGATGACATCTCTTGCTGAGGCTGAGAATCCACGATACAAATTTACTCCTGCTCATCTTCAGCAATTGCTCTCGGTTTTCTTCACTCGTCTTCAGACATGATATGTACTGATGACACTAGCGCCATCTTGTCATGCACATGGAGGAAACTCTTTCTACTGCTGCTTAGTTCACCCGTACCTGCAACGGTGTATTCTGCATCTCAGCGATGCACTTATATATTATCCATTATTATTATTATTATTATCAGAAGAAGAGAAATAAAAATCCTGTTAGGTTGATATAATTGGTTATTAGACAAACTTTAACCCTATCAGGTTGATAATTGGACATTGGACAAACCTGTGACGCGCCACATTTCCTAATCAGGGCTACGGACAAATGTTTGGTTTGTAGCCACACTTGAGCCCTGTTTGGATTATCGTTTTCCTTTTAAACACCCTCGTAAGAAACACACATCTTGTCCCGTCGTTTCATTTCCGATCGGAATTTCCTCAGTGGCCGGTCCGATATACAACTCTAAATTAAACACCTCCTTATTAAACCACAACCATCCCAAGCGCGGCCTTAACCGAGTGTTAGGCGCGCGGGTAAGCCGGTGTACAAGTGTTTTGTCGTAGCCACGTCTTCTTAGTTGCTTACCCCATCTTATCAAAGACTCGGTCGCTAGATCGCCTTTTGTCATAAGTGCGGCGACCAATTAAGCCACCACAAACTGTGGCATGGACGCAAAAGCGTTGCCAAGTGTGGAATGCAACCAAACATGTCTGCTATTGCCGTATGCGCCTTTTCCCGTTTTGCCAAGTGCTGTATGTGCCACCCTCAAAAAGTACTGTGTCAACTCAAAACATAGAAAAGTACTGTGTGTGCTGGAGAAGTGTATGAGTTTTTTTTTTTTGTTTTTGAGGGAGAGAAGTGTATGAGTTGCCTCATGTTTGGCACCGGAATTTGCCAAACAGTGCCCATGTCTCGGTCGATCGGACGGACGGGACAAGTGGCCGAGCCGGAAGAAAAGGATCCGACGCCGAAAATGCGCTTCGGGCCGGTAGGGTGGGTAGGCCGGGTCGGTCTGTCTGTAGCCTGCCTTTTCCGGCCCTGTGGGCCGAGTCACCCCGCAATTTGAGGCCATTTCCTATGCGGCTCCAACCGAGCCAAACCCACCGTCCGTCCCGTCCGTGCACCGTGGCCATCTGACCGAACCAGTTCCCGTGCGGGCGGCGCGGCGCAGGGTTAGGTTGCGACCGGCGGCGGCGATCGGAGATCAGATGTCGCAGAAGCGGCAGCCGGAGGAGGGCGAGCGGCCGCGGTGGGGGGGCTGCGGCGGAGGCCCGGCCGAGTCCGGCGGGAGCTCCTCCCCCGCTGAGCCCAAGCGGCAGCGGGTCCCCGCCCTCCGCGAGTAAGCGTCCCGTCCCCTGTCCCTTTTCCTGGCGGCCTCGATCGGAATCTCCACCTCGGTTTCTCTGATTGGATTGGATTGGATTCGTTTGCAGGGTCATCACGGAGGTGATGCGGAAGAGCAGCATCGAGAAGCTCTTCTCGTCGATCGAGCCCCTCATCCGGAGAGTGGTGAGCCGCCGTCCGTCTCGTGCACCTCGTTCCCGTGTTTTCCCCGTCCCCAATCCTCGTTTCCTTCAGCCGTATCACGACGAATTCGCAGGCTGTGCTCCGTCTAATCCGCGTCTCCTTTCTTTTCATTTCCTTGGGCCTAGGTATCTGAATTAACCTTAGTTTTTTTTTTCAATTGGTGATCAGTATAACTGTCAGGAATCCATTTTCTACATCGCTTAGTTTAGTCTTGAATATGTAGAATCAGAAACTCCGCAGACCCACAAATTTGGACCGTGAGGTTACAACGAACCTTTAGGTATTGATTTAGGCCAGGCGGTTCGTATTGAGTAGATCTGAAATCGCACTTTTGACTACGCTCTTCATTGCAGCCATTCATCTGCAGAGTAGTGAGGAGTCTATGCAAGCTGTCCCCCCCAATTTCCTTCAACCGTGCCAGAAAATTTTATAATCTGCATCTTCTATTCATTCCATTAGGCTTACGATTATGATGTGCTGGGTGACATGGTTTCTGAATTAAACTTAGCTTACTTAAATTGTTGATCAACATTGCTGCTGTCAGGAGTCCATCTTGTATTGGTCCTGTATTTGTGTTAGTTTTGAAGAGTAAGGAATTATTAGTAACTCACAAATCTTTACTAAGAGATCACAATGACCTTGTAGGTATTAATTACTTTAGGAAAAGGGGTTCTTGTTCAAGAGTAGATCTCAATCACAATTTTGGAAGCCACTGTATTGAATTAGTTTTTCTACCATTGTATTGTTCTACATTCAGAACCATTGAAACCCTGCGAAACTAGCAACGAAGCATTCATTCCAATGGACATTTTCTCATTCATTTTCAAAAGATAATATTAAATATTTTCAGTCAAGGCTGTTGCTTGCATCATAAAGCTTGACCTAGTCAGTGCTGTTTTCAGCCATGTTTTTGTTTTAAGTTATTCAGTGGTGATCTTGATGCTTAATTCGAGTCAAATTTTTAGGTTAAAGAAGAAATTGAGTTGGCCCTCGCAAATCATGCCGCTATGATGACAAGGTACAGTATATGAACACTTCTTTGACAATTTTTGAAGTTCGTAAACTGATGCAGCTTCATCTAACCACCTTGTTTTTTTGTTCATTTTTCATTAGAAGTCCCACGTACACTGTTCCATCTACATCGAAAAATCTGCAGCTCCAATTCACGACTAGGCTTTCTCTTCCAATTTTCACTGGCTCCAAGGTTGAAGGCGAGGGTACCTTAAGTATTGCTCTAGTCGACACTTTGACCAGAGAAGTTGTAGTGATGGGTACGGAGTCCCGGTTGAAGGTTGAAATAGTAGTTCTAGAGGGTGACTTTGAGGACGGAGAAGGCAATGACTGGACAGCTCAGGAGTTCAATAATAACATCGTTAAAGAAAGACAAGGTAAACGGCCCTTGCTTTCTGGAGACGTGTTTGTTGGCCTTGATAAAGGCATTGGTACAGTGGGAGATGTAGCATTCACAGATAACTCCAGCTGGACACGCAGCCGAAAGTTCAGGTTAGGTGCAAGAACTGAGGATGGTTGTTATAATGGCGTAAGAGTACGGGAAGCAAAAACTGAATCATTTGTGGTAAAGGATCATCGTGGAGAATGTGAGTTGATGCTGCTTTCAATTGTTATTTGTTTCTTGCACCCCTTCCTGCACATTTGATAAGTTTCATCATTTTGGCACAGCGTCCTTAAAATTGACAACTGCACATAGAAATATAAGCACATGAATTCCTTGCTGCAATCTAGATTTGTTAGAACACAGTGCCCTTGATAGTCATAGTCACGTAATAAAAATTTGCTTTCTCAATGCAAGGATTTAGACCAACTTAGCTTACTCTTACTGCTAATGATTGACCTATGTCATTGCATCATCGTCTCAAATGCTACCAAATTGGGCAAATTTAAATGCCTCACTTGTTATATTTTGTTCCCCTTTCCCAGTGTACAAGAAGCATCACCCACCAGTTCTTGAAGATGAGGTTTGGAGACTGGAGAAGATCGGCAAGGAAGGAGCTTTTCACAAGCGTTTGAATAAGGAGAAGATAGTTACAGTCAAAGATTTTCTCACTTTATTGCATCTTGATGCTCCTAGGCTCCGGAAGGTACTATGCACCCTTTTGCAAGGTTTACAGAATTTGCTTATGTATTTTATATTCTTTGTAGAGTTTATACAAGCTGTTGATGACTAGTCCATTCTGTCCAAGGTTGACATGTATATTTATATCGAACATGTTTGACAGCATTATTTTGTAAATCTTTGAATTAAGAAAAACTGGAACCATCAAACTGCATATATGTGTAGGAGTTCCTCATTTGGATGGATCAACTGCATTTTATCTATGGTAGTGTAAATGAGGTGTGGCATGTTGTTGCAGATGATAGTGGTGTCTCAGAAAATATGTAGATTTCCTAACCAACTCTAATGTTAACATTGTGCAGATATTGGGCACTGGCATGTCAACTAAGATGTGGGAGGTTACTATTGAGCATGCAAAAACAACATGTATTCTCAGTGACAAGGTGCATATTTACTATCTAGAAAGCCCAAGCAAAACTGCTGTTGTGTTCAATGCTGTAGGGGAAGTGAGAGGGTTAATATCTGAGAAGTTTGTTTCTGTTGATGATCTGACAGAAAAGGAGAAGGTATTCACTTTTCTTCGTCGTATAAGCTCTTTAGATCAAATTCGTTTCCCCTTCTACCAGTTGCAACCTAGACCATCTGGTCTTTACAGCATTTGTTCTTTCTAGGCTGAAGCAAATGCAGCTGTTAAACAAGCATTTGAAGACTGGAAGAATGTCTCGACCTGCGACAATGAAACACTTTTGGAGAATCCGTCACAGCTCCTCAATATGAGATCCTCATCTTTGTGTGAAAACGAATTTTTCCAGTTACCTGCACAAGTTGCCGCTGATGATTTTGATTTAAGCCACTTGGACATACCATCAGGCGACATTTTCTCTGTCGAACCATTGTGTGCCTTGGATCCTTGTGCGGTGGGAGTTGTAGAGAGCAGTGAAAATAGATTTCAGCCTGAGCTTCCCCCACTTGGTGGCCATGGACAGCCTCAAGAATCACTCGCTTTAGACAAGTTCTCGAATTCATTGGTTTTTGAGGAGAGCACCAGTCACGCCTCGTTCAACGAAGAGGACTATTATTGCCGTCCAGGTCCAGACCCCCCGGTATCCTTTGACTCACAAGATCTTGGGGCTGCGCTGAAGGGCTTCATTGCGACGATATCAAAGCCAAAGCCATATAGAGGATGGAGGACATTGTCCTATGTTATAGGATGGATATTCTACACCAAGAGGATGGCCGCTCAGAAGAGGAAGAAACCCGGGAAATGATGATTTCCATTTGCCTGTGGTTGATTAGTTAAAAAATTGTGAGATATAGAAGTGGACGAAAGGAAAGCATGTACAAATGAGTGGTTGGTTACCTTTTGGATCTTTTATTTTTGGTCGCATGTTTTGCTGGTGTTCTCAAGCCGTTTTATCTGCGAGAGTGACACCTGTAAATAATCTGATGATTGTTTTGCTGGTGTCTTGAGCCGTTTTATCAGCAAGAGTTCGCCTGTAAATAATCAGATGAAGCTCTGTACAGTACATAAATCCGTAAATATGAATGGTGGTGCCTATCATCGGTGTGTTATTGGTATTTGTCAGGTTGGTCTGTAACTTCGTTAGCACATCTTTTGTCGTATGACATTACATGCGCGCATGATGCCCAAGTATGAATGAAGTCTACAGGTGCAGAACCAAAAGAATTGCGTTCTGCTGCCAAATTCAGACTCCAAATGTTTGCTGGATCTGAAGTTGCAAAACAGCAACGGGCACTTCTATTGTGACGTATAATTCGGTTTTTTACCATGCAGTAAATGATTTTCGAGATGTTTAAACAAAAAAGTGCCCGTGCCGTACATGATACTTCCTCGGTAACGTGATTTTCTGGCTGATTGCATGCACTCAGTGTACTCACCCGAGTCCATGGCCCTGCCACTCCACCATGAATGGACCATACACACCCCATGGAAGAGATTAGCTCTCGTACCTCCATGACGAAGTAGAAAGAGGAGAGGGAGGATAGCTAAGTTCATTCACTTGCAGTGTGCGTGTAGTTGAGTGTACGTTTCTTCCTGGTTCTAAACATCAGGGCATCGCCGATCAAGTCTATTTTCCACGAACCCTTGAACCTTCTTCCTTCCTTTCATCTCTATTGGCACCTGAAATCTCTTTGTTGGAGATCATCTCTGCCAACCAGGTCAACCATGAGCTCGCCGATCCGACATGCTTTGCCCTAGTCGCTCCCACCTCCCCTTTGGTCTTGCCATGAGTTTAGCCAGTGCAGCACCTTCTTCATCCATATGAGTAGTTTTGAGCTTGAGATGTCATTGTCTTTTGCTTCTTGGATGCAAGATTGGGGTTCTTGAGTAATCTAATGAGGCCATCCCATTTATTTGCCTTGTTCAACTTGATCCAAGATGCACTTTAACCTATGAAAAAACTGAAATCCTCGTGAATAATCAATAAAGTGGCCGTATGCATCTCCCAGATGCAGAGGCCGGGGGTCATCCTCCTTTTCTAAAAAAAATTGAAAAAACCGAAAAATCGCACCAAGTGACCTGAAAATCTGATACCACGTGATAGTGTAGGATCGATCAAGTCTATCTTGGGGAGGGAGGGGGGGGGGGTCAATAGGCTACTAAGACAAAATGGGACTCTTTTTCCAAAATTTAATTTCCTTGGTGATTTTAGGCTTCTCTAATAATCTATGAAGCACCCTACACAAGCAAGTCTACAAGAGTATAGGCAGCAGAAAGTAAACACATGCAAGTGTAAGTAACAAGGTAGAATTAGGGAGATGCAAACACGGGTAGGTTCGGTGAAGATTTTTACCGTGGTTTGGATAGTTAGTGCTATCTTACATCCACACTGATGGATACCTTGATCCACAAAGGACCTAAGATCACAAGGATCCACTAGTAGAAAATGGGCCATTTGTCCCGGTTCAAGAGGGCCTTTAGTCCCGGTTCTGGAACCGGGACTAAAGGCTCGGTACTAAAGGTTCTTATACAAACCGGGACTAAAGGCCCTCCACGTGGCCGCTGACTAGAACTCCACCTTTAGTCCCGGTTGGTAACACCAACCGGGATACCAACCGGGACTAAAGGTAATTTTACGATTTTTTTAATTTTCCCTCATTTTCAAATTTCTGAATTATTTTACAATTTAATCTTTAATAACCCACCCCTCATCACTGCTTAATTTAATCTCTAATCTCTAATCACCCCTCATCATTCCAAATCATCTAACTTCCTAGTCCCCCTCGTTTCCAAGTCTGCACTTGATGTTTTCCTGACAATAGTAAGATGTCAATCCTATTAACCCTTAGGAGTTTAGCTTGAGCATGAAATCACACATTTCACTATTTGAGTTTGAAACTATTATTCTAAAAAACAATGATTATTTAGTAACACTAATATTTCTTGAATAAGTAGTTTGACCACAGTTTGACCGGATTTGACCAAAATTCAAAAAAACTGAAATAAAGTAACACTAATATTCTTGAATAATTATTTAGTAACAGTAATACTTCTTGAATAAGTAGTTTGACTAAAATTCAAAAAAACTGAAATTTGAGCATAATTTTTCCTTTTAGAATTTGAGGATTCTAAAATTTTGCAAACACGCAGTAGGCGGTCAAAATCAGATGCGGATTTTCGTGCTGAACATTTTGATATATTATACGTTCTTTTTCCGACATCGTACGCAAATGTTATAGCTGTTTTACTTTTTCATAACACTTTTTTGCAAAACATGTCCAAATTTAAGTTTTCTAATTTTCCTAACTAGTAGATGTAGTAATATAACTACATCTCGAAGGATTTTATCTTTTATCTTTTGTCATTTTCTTTTTTTTTTCAAAACTGAAAT
>NC_041388.1:662423554-662449317 GCF_002162155.2 Triticum dicoccoides | reverse complement strand
GCCCTTTAGTCCCGGTTCGTGTCTCAAACCGGGACTAAAGGTCCCATTTGAACCGGAACTAATGCCTTTAGCCGCTCGAACCGGGACTAATGCTCACATTAGTCCCGGTTCGTAATGCAACCGGGAGTAATGTGTATATTGAGCTGTGATCAAAGCCATGTTTTCTACTAGTGATCACATTTGCGAGATCCCACAAAGGGATGGTCCATGAAGGACATTCACCCATGAAGAATCCACGAAGGAGCAACCAACCTATTCCACCGTGCCGTACACCCATGAAGGACTAGCCTCACTAAGCATGGATCTTCACAAACTAGGTGATCTCTTAGCCCTTACAAAATTCTTGGCTTCTTGACAAACTTGAAGACTTGCAACCACCTTGCCGATCTAGGAGGCACACAACCTCCAAAAGTAATAAGATGGCGATTGCTAGCTGATGAATCCATTGTTCTTGTGCTTCAAAAGATAATCTCTTCAACACCCATACTCTCTCAAGCTTTGGCTTTTGAACTGGAGAAGTAGGAGTGGAAAACAAGAGAGATTAGATCTCAAAGGATTGACTTCGATGGTTAGATTAGAAAGCCCTTTGAAATCGTCATGAGGAGGTGGAGTTCTCTTTGAGAACAAATGATGGGACTGGAGTTTGCTTCGAGTGAACATGTGGGATATGTGGAGTATAAATAGGAGGGATCATAAATCTGGTCGTTACCAACTTTATTACACAACTCGGAAGCTCTCGAGTGATCAAGTCGGCGGCTCTGACGTGAATAAAAGTGTCAACATCCAAATGGCTCAGATGATCTGAAAAAAGAGCATTTGGAGGCTACGAATGGAACTCTTTAGCAATGGCACACTGTTGTTGCTTCAGAATTCTGGCTGGATGGCTTCGGAAGTTCAAAGGAGGCAACCGATGGTTTGCCAAAATATTCAACAATTCCAAATGGAACAATTGGTAGCTCCGAATGGAAGAGGTTTTGCAATGGCTATATCTGGTGTACTGCTCGGTGGTTCTAACAAGAAGAGCTCGACAACTTCGAATATGAAAGTTGGGTAGATATAGTGGAGGAATGTTGAAGGATTTTGAAGTCATTAGAGTTTGATCTTTAAGCACGCGAAGAGAGAAAATCATTACATCATCCTCGTCTCCTTTTGATAGCATCAACATGCCTAAGGAATCAACACTAGTCCTCATGTAATTTTGTGGGGGTCATCTTCCATTCTTTATTGCACCCACAAGAAATTCCCCTGAAATAAACTTGCAGTAGGCATTATGGGCCTGTTTGGATGAAGACATGGGGTTCATGCCTGGTGAAAATTGATGCCTGAAGGTTGCCTGAGAATGCTGATATTTTTGCCTGGTTAGGCATGTGGCGTTTGGTTCGCGTCCTGAGGCTGCTGCTGATTACAGTACAAATTAGTACATAAAAAACTCAACACCTACCCATACCATGCAAAAGAAATAATACAAGAATGCCAGGCAGCTGGGGCAGTACACCTAGGCGTAAGGAATGGATCGCCTGGCCCAGGCTAATCACATGCCTGCCGGCCAGCACAGACTAATGAGCTTGTCAGCTTTGTCAGGCCAGGCTAGAAGCAGAAGTCTAGGACATCAACCAAACATAGCTCAGGCACATTCCAGGCAAGTTTGTGGCCAGGCAATTTTGCTCCAGGCCTCGAACCAAACCGACCCTATTTCCTTCAGATATGTTAACATTAATTATAAAAATTGACCTATGGGGTTATATGCTCTTTCCGATAGGTAGAAGGGTGTCCCAATCTTTCAATGCAAATTAGTCTTTTAATTTGGGTGGAGTCGACTTAAACGATCCGACTACAATGTGTGATGAGGTTTGCACCTATATAATCCCTAAATCAACTTTGGAGTTTTTACTGACCATGTCGAGGCACGATAAACCTGACCACAAATATGTAATCCCTACAAGTAATCGAAGAACAAGGAAGAACATTATGAATATTATATGAAGTATATATGAAAGTTGGGGCTTCGTAAGCAGCCCTGGCATGGTCCCTGGACATAAACGAATTACAAGAAGATATAATAATGACAAACTTTTAACAAAATAAACCCTACACATAGTATTTATGGAGGGACAGAGGGGGAGGAGAATCCCATCCTAACTCAGTTTTCTCCACTAATGCAGACTCTAAAAACTACCTGTGGTTATGTACACGGGGTTGATCCAAAAGTAAGGTAGCGCAATACCTATAGAACGATGTGGATGAAAAATATGAAGTATCATCCTATATATTTTATCCATGTGTTTATGCATCATTACGTGATGGTGGATTCGAAGTTATAAAATCTCTACTTAAATCTCCATCTTTCACATATGGTTGCTGCCATCTTCATGCTTGCTCATGCTCTGATGCTTGTCCCTCTCATCCATGCTAGGCCATTTATTCCTTAATAATACAATCATATATTATTTAGACAGTATCATATTCTCCAAATAGGCTTCTGCCCCGCTTTATAAATAAAGCAAACCACCACTTTCATACAACAAGGTCAAGTACCAAAGAAAAAAAAAGTCTGATGGGGCAACAATACAAGTATGCCCAAAAAGAAAAGGAAAATGCCAACATAAACCCACACGCACCTGAAAGATCAATGACCTAGAGGCAAAGCAAGGTGACATTTTGTCGCTATCAGTGAATCCATCATGTTGCCTAGCCAATCTCTGTTTGCTGCCTAGAGAGTAGGTGCCAGTGCTGCAAAAGGCAGAAATTTGAATAGCGAGTTAGTGGCTCGTCGCAAAACTATCCGCTCTTGATGACCATCTTGTTACTTGTCATCCAAAGAATCTAGGTTATCGCGGCGAACACTAACCAGAAGAGATGTCTCCACCTACCGCTATGATTTGCCTTTCTATCCAGGAACTCAGCCAGGTCAAGGGCCAGCCACTTAGGCCCCAAGGCCTCACGGACAAAGCTCCAGAGGAATCGGGCAACGGGACACACGAAGAACCCATACTCGGAGACACCACAAAGGGGGCATAGACCATCAACCGGCCCATGTCGCTTGACCACCTCTGTCCTCGACATGAGGCGATCAAGTTGAAGCTGCCATAAGAAAATCTTGATCTTCAGCGAAAGGGGCACTTTTCAGCAAGTTGTGGTCCATGCAAGTGTCGGCGCACGACATAGGGCACGATATGCCAAGCCAACATGGAAGAGCCCCAGCGGGTCTAGGTGGCGAGATATGACGTCTGGAGAGTCTGCCAACACTGGTGGGAGGGCCGCTCGAAGGGCGGCCCAAGCTACCGTTTCCTCGGGTCCAAATGTTCGTCGGAACGAGATGTTCCAACTCCCATTGTTGGCGGCCGGGGAAACAAAAAATATCAGGTCTGGGTAGATGCCAAATAGATATGAGAACTCGGCGCAAAGCGGAGATCTGCCTAGCCACGGGTCCAGCTAGAAAAGGTTCCCAACCCCATTGCCTATAGAGACGCTCAGCCCTAGGTGACTCTCATATTTGATCGAATGAATAGACTTCCAGTACTGGGACCCCTCCTTACGCTGCATTTTTGCTAATGAACAGTGTACAATTAGTGAAGATTTGCTGCTAAAAATCATTTTTTAATTAGTTGGTCCTCCCCCAAGGATGATCATTAGCAGAAGTTCCTAGAGACGAAAGTTTCCAATATTTTAGGTTGACGCCCGAGAGCTCTAGTGCCTTTATCTTACTTGAGCAGGTGTGACTACAGGAGCTATTGGTGTAGCTGTAGTAGAATGCCCTCATCACATGGCCATGCGAGTCTCATGCAGATAGATATACTAGTATTCCCTCCGTTCCTAAATATAAGTCTTTCTAGAGATTCCACCAAGTGACTATATACGAAGCAAAATGAGTGAATCTACGCTCTAAAATATGTCTACATACATCTGTATTTGAAATGTCTAAAAAGACTTATATTTAAAAATGGAGGGAGTACTTGTGTGGTGATAAGCTTCGCTTGGATATGGATGAACCGAGAGAATAAGCTGAGATGGATTGCACACTGATCCCAGCGGTGTGATCGTCTTTCTCGGACAAGGACATATAAATCTCGAAGCTTCACTTTTTGAAATTCCGTGCTGGATGATTGACTTTCTGGTAGGAGCATATATCTTGAAGCCCCACTCCTCGAAATTTCGTGCTGGCCAATTGGCGCATATGGAAGGAAATGTAAGCAAAATTGTAGCTAGGCCCCAGGCGGTGTGTCATGCCATGTTCGCGTATAGTAGATTGGATATATGCAGGCAATCATAGTCGCTGCATTTAATACCTACCTTTTATTTATTTTTCTTGAAAAAATTAATTCCTTTATATTTGGTACTAATTGAGGACCATCAATATATATCCCCAATTCGACGGGCATATTTCTAGGAGCCAACTGGGAGAGAGTCGTGACTCGTGAGTATCCATATCTCCATTGTTGAAGATGGAGGAGAAGGTCGGGATGGCCAAGCTTTGGGCGCTTTCCATTGTCGTTTTGGTCCTCGCGGCGGCGCCGGGCGTACCGGCGGTGCCTATCACCCTCATCACATCCGCCGTCGACAAGGGAGCCGGTATGTACATGTGTTTATGCCAATTCTGAATCAACCTTTAATACGTTTTATTAGATTATGTCCAGTTTTCCAACCACAAGGCCCAGCCCCCATCAGTTTGGAAGGGTTTTATACTTCCTTGCAATTTCTGTATCCATTCAAAGTGAATCCCCACAATTCAGTTATGATTGTCCCCTAGAAGCCGTATTTGCTGGCCCAGGAACTAGCAGTAAGTGCTATAACACGTATGTCTGCTGTTTACAAAAAAACACATGAAAGTCTAGTGATGCTCGTCTCGAACATAAAGAGAGAAGCAACAAGTATTCACATGTGACTCTTTTTTCAAGCAAGTGTGGCAAGAGCTCTTTTTTTCATAAAAACAAAAACAAAATTGGCAAGCCAATTAATCATTACGAAAAGGAAATCAGGCGGAAACCAGCACAGCAGACCCAACCTTCTTGATTTTTCGTACCTTAGAGAGAACCTATTTTCAACCCTCTAGTTGATCCGTTTCTACACTCTATGTTTCACCAAATTGAAATTCAAGCGTTCCAGTCGGTTTCTACACTCTATGTTTGTATTTTATCTCTCTTACTATTATCTTAAAAAATACTAATATTATGTTGCCTGTCTTTTTAATCCGTCCTCCCTCCACTTCCCCTTCCCGTTTCTGGTTTGTCGATTTTTCTCCCACCGATTTTTCTTGAGAACGCCCCTACTAGTGCATGTCTTATTGGCTTATCATATAAAATCATATCTTACGAAATAATATACAATTGAATCTTTGGTATGCCATCACATCAACAATAAAATGGATGGTACAACTAACGGAATTGAATAGTATCCAGCTGTACTGCAATGGTCAGGAATTTGTTGGATCCTTACAAATTGGGTCTTAATGCACACTAACTACCATAATATTCCCTATTAAACCCTGCAAATTCAACACTAATTAAGCATTTGTTATGTTGCTTGATGATACTCTCTTGCAATATTCATGTATTGACTTCCTAATCTTTTTTTGTGGAATATTGACTACTAATCTAACTAGAGAATATCCCGCGTTGCCACGGGAATTGATTGCAATATATTTCAGTGAATTGATTGTATACATACATAGTTGAATTAATAATATATGAGTATGATCTAAAACTAGAAATGAATACTATATTTGTATTTGATTACTGTGTAGTTGAAAAATATTTCGAATATACATGACATAATATAACTGGAAAAAAATCTCATGCATGTTGAGTGGACCTTTGATGAGGTGGCATGTGTGCATGTGATCAGCTAATAATGGAAAACCTTTTCTCATGCATGTTATGGTGGGCCTTTGATAAGATGACATGTGCGCATGTTAAGATAATAGGGACTGTGAGTATGCATTATTTAGGTATATAGGATCACGTGGAGATTTATTGGGATAAGGGTGTACTGAAGCAGACCCCATGTAAGTATGAAAATGATGTGCAGTGTGCATGGATGGGACGCCGCCGGCTTACCACATGGATCCGGGGTCCGGTGCAGGGAAGAAGAGCTGGATCGTCAACCTAGAGGTACATCTATACAGAACTATTTCTTCAGTTCATGTGATACATACTTCCTCTGTAAACTAATATAAGAGCGTTTAGATTACTAAAGTAGTGATTTAAACGCTCTTATATTAGTTTACGGAGGGAGTACATTTTACCAAATCTATCGAACATACTGCGAGAATGCAGGGAGGCGGCTGGTGCGAGAACGTGACGGCGTGCATGTACCGCAAGGGGAGCCGCCTCGGGTCCTCGAATCTCATGGAAAGGCAGCTCGAGTTCCGTGGCATCCTGAGCTCCAACCCCGCCGAGAACCCTGGTCCGTACATACATATGGCTCATAAATAAAAACGTACGTATGCGGTATGCATCGACGTTGGACTTACATTTACTAACGCTTGCACTCCTGCGTACGCACATTAGATTTCTACAGCTGGAACCGGGTGATGGTCCGCTACTGCGACGGCGCGTCCTTCGCCGGCGAAGGCTACGACGCGGGCTCGAGGGTCTACTTCCGGGGCCAGCGCATATTTGACGCCGTCATCCAGCACCTCCTCTCCATTGGGATGTCCTCCGCGGATCAGGTGCTGCTGGCGGGCGGCTCCGCCGGGGGCCTGTCGGCAATACTGCACTGCGACCAGTTCGGCGCCTTCTTCGCCGGCCGGAGCACCACCGTCAAGTGCCTCGCCGACGCAGGGCTCTTCCTCGACGCGTACGTTACACACACATGCATCCATAACCCATCCATCCACACTGCGCATCGATCTTCATTGTTCTGAATCCATGCATGCACGCAGCGTCGACGTCGCCGGTGGGCATACCTTGAGATCCTACTTCGGAGGCGTCGTGGCCACGCATGGGGTGGCGCAGACCCTGCCGAGGAGTTGCACCGGTCGTCTCGACGCCACCTCGGTGCGTAACGTGAATACATGCATAGCGCTGGTTTCATCTGTTTACATGCATGCATGCTATAGCTAGCTGTTGAACTCTACCGTAACCCATGAAGCCGAACTCAACTGACCCCTACCATCTCATGTACGTGCACATGCATGCAGTGCTTCTTCCCGCAGAACATAATCGGCAGCATAAAAACCCCGACCTTCCTGCTGAATGCAGCCTACGATACATGGCAGGTAGGAAGCTGTGGTATATATATATTTGACCAGACATCATCTCAGCATATATAGTTTCTTTTTCGTCCGTGTAACAATAAAGAAAATGTAATTCAGATCCATGAAAGCCTGGCCCCGGACGTGGCCGACCACGGCGGCGCCTGGCGAGCCTGCAAGTCCAGTCGTTTAGCCTGCAACGCATCCCAGATGAAAGTCTTGCAAGGTATACATACATCTATAGAATAGATTAATTTAGCAGCACACTAAATTGTGATACATACGATGATCAAGCAATGATCTGAAATTTATGGGTGCAGCTTTCAGGGAGCAGATGGTGGGAATTGTGCAAGGCGCCTTCTCCCGCTCCAAGGGCAATGGGTTCTTCATAAACTCGTGCTTCACGCACGGCCAGTCCAAGGTCCCGGCTACTTGGAATGCAAATGGCTCTCCTACCATTCACAATAAGGTATCTACTGTCTACCAATTGGATTTTAAAGTGGGTTATATAGTTCATGCTCATTGATTCATTCATTTGTGTCTTGTTCTTGCGTGCACAGAGTATCGCGAAATCTGTGAGTGACTGGTACTTTGGCCGGGCTGAAGTGAGGGCCATCGATTGCCCCTACCCCTGCGACCACACATGCCACAACGACATATGAGAACGGCTGATTCCATTACTCTTAGCGTGTCTTGGAGTACTATTTTGTCGCGTGTACTTTCTCTGTCAACTCGTTACGGAGGAGACAACAGGCAGGTGAACTAATCACTGTACCAGCAGATGAGCTCAAGCACATCCTGCAAAAACTTACTATCAAGATTCGCACTAATTACATTATACAAACGATTCGAATAATCGACGGTCAGACTTTTATGCATGACAAATTATGTTCGCAGATGATGGCAAGTTTACTTGGTGAGTAAACTAAATTTTTCATCATCGTGCCAATAAAAATGGCAGGTACTAGGCGCCAGTCGATCGGTCCAACTTTGGGCCAACTGAACCCTACCCATCCAAATTGGTATCTTCCAGCCGTCGGATCCGGTCAGTGGTAGCAACCCCAATCACATCAAAGAGCGTAGGGGAGAGAAAAAAAACAGAGTCACCACGCCCGGCATGCCCTACTCCATCGGGTGCTCCCTTGCCGGGTGCGGCAGCCGCGTTCGTCGTCGACGGCGGCCCCGGCAACACCAGCATGTGGCACACTCTCTCGTTTGCCACCGTCGGTTGCAACACCGCTTCATTCCTGTCCAGCCCAAAAAGTGCTAAAAAAACGAGATGATTGAACCAGCCGTCGCATTTGCTGGAACAAACGACTACGGATAGCGAGGCGATCTGCTGAAAACGGCGATCACATTTGCCAGAACCGGTGACCACGTATGTTGGGACTGGCAAAATAAAAAGTTGGAACCATTGTTGCCAACAGCTACTACGACGGAAAAAAAAATGGTAGAACCGGCAAATCAAAAGTAATGAAGCGGCGACGGCCAGCGCGAGAATAGATGGATAAAGGAAGGAGGCGCGTGGGATGTGTGACTAAGAGCATCTCCAGCCGCGCCCCCAACAACCCCCCCCCCCCTCAGGCCGTTTTTTAGCGCCTGCGCCGAAAAATCGGCCCCGTAACTAAGAGCATTTCCAGCCACGAGCCTGTTTTTCGCCGGATTGGGCCGAAATTGGCGCCGGCGCACTCAACCCGAACCCGGCACGCTGGGGGACGCTCGGGGGCGCTGGCTTGAACGTTTTGGCGCGAAAGAGTGGCGGGACCGACACGTCAGCGAGAC
Organism: Triticum dicoccoides; assembly: GCF_002162155.2. NCBI lineage: Eukaryota > Viridiplantae > Streptophyta > Magnoliopsida > Poales > Poaceae > Triticum > Triticum dicoccoides. The sequence goes on along the minus strand of NC_041388.1, from coordinate 662,440,343 downwards.
GAAGGCTGGTCGTCCTCATCGTCTCGGTTTTCCCGCGGGGAATCAATGCCAAGGCTGCCGCCGGTCAGCCTGCCATTGATTCACGGGCGGTGAAGTGCGGCGCCGCCGCCCCGCATTCTGCCACGCGTTCACACGCGGCCGCCCCTGGCCGCGCCGGTGAGGCACCAATACTCCCCCTCCTCGCCGCCGCACTTCCTCCCCTCTCTCCGCCGTTCGAGCCCCTCTCTCTCCCACCCGGCAACCATGAGCGCGAGGTACCCCGGCGACGCGGCGGCGGCCAACGGTTTCGACCGCTGCTCGCTGCATGAGTGGGAGGCCCACCTCCTCCACGAGGCCAACTACCCCGCGCCGCCCGACGTACGCGCTCCGTCGCGGTGGAGGCTCAGCACCGGCGGGGTCCCTTTCCCCCCTCTGCCCGTCCCCGAGGCGCCCACTGACGAAGCTATGTACCTAGGGTAGGGTCATGAATCTGTTCAAGATGCCCTCCCCAAGGACATCTCTAAAAGAACCAGAAGCGGTCGGAGAGAAATCATCATCCACCCTACCATGAAGTTATGTCCCACTCGACAGCCTTGAAGACACTCGACCATGCGAACAACCATTCGACCGTCAGAAGATGTGAAGACACTCACTCCGCAACGGTCGAGACTTAAGTCATAGCTTTATGGTCATTTATAGCACTTTACTCCGGACGTTACCAGTAACGCTCCTCCTTTATGAACATTGAACCCTGTGTAACGGAGGGGAGCTGAGGTCCTGGCGCACTCTATATAAGCCACCCCTCTCCTCTGGGACAAGAGTTCGCACCTTTTGTAATTCACACGCGTATATCCAGTCGACCGCCTCCGGGCTCCGAGACGTAGGGCTGTTACTTCCTCTGAGAAGGGCCTGAACTCGTAAAACTCGTGTGTACAGCTCCTCCATAGCTAGGATCTTGCCTCTACATTACTACCCCCCTATTCTACTGTTAGGCTTAGAACCACGACAGTTGGCACCCACCGTGGGGCAGGTGTCTTAGCGACTTGTTGGAGAAGTTGCAATTTTTCCGATCCCCTTCATCATGGTTCCAGGCGGAGGTTTGGCTAAGGGCCGCGAGATCCGTCTCGGCGCTCTCGTGTTTGTCGCCGACGACTCCGCTTGGCTTCAGGAGGCTCCACTCGACGTCGACGCACTCCCCGCCCGCGGGCGACGCACTTTCGCGCGTGCATCCGCGGTGTCCTCCTGCTTCAGCCGTCGACTCAGTATCAGTCGGCTCCAGCAGCTTTCCCCCTCCCTGCGGCCCGCCGGAGCAAACGCTCCGGTCAGTCGAGGCTTCAGCGGTGGGTGAGGCATGCGGTGGCCCGCCAGTCGGCCACCCCTCAAGTCGCGGCAATCGAGCCCGAGGAAACTCTCTACGGCTTGTTCGATCTGTCGACTGGCTCTGAAGAGACTGCATCCGAGTGCGACAGCAGCGACCCAGCGGCAGAAGTTTTGATGGTCAATGGACCATGCGGTCCTCCTGGCTTCACCCATGAAGACGGAGGCGATGGGGACGGTGATCCGTCGCGCGTTCATGAAGAGTACCGCCCTGAACCCCTCTCTTCGCAGCAGAGGGAGGAACTTCGTCGCCGGAACATGGATGCACTGCATACTCCTATAGTTGGAGAAACCCCTGAGGCCCAGGCCTTGGAGCAGGTGCGCTTAGCCAACTTGGCTGAGCCCACTCGACCGGAGAACCTCCAGCGCGCACTCGACGATCGCGCTCGGCAGCATGCTCCCAAATCCAGTCGACGCCAACTTTTTCCACCTCCGACTCAGGTATACCGAACCCCGATCCAGAATCTAGCAGCTGCTGCCTGGATAGCGGAGTCGATCCAACCTTCCAGTCAGAAGCTGACCGAGGTCTGGTGCAGATCCGAGCTTTGCTCTGGGCGGCGGGAGAATAGAATACAGCCGTATCTCAATTGCGGAATAGGATCCATAGCAGATCCGTGGTTGCAGACATAATTTAGTCGGCCCACAGCCCAAGATCGCCCCCGAGGCATGAAGGACGTGGAGATCGGCGAGATCAGTACAGAAACCGTGAGCAGTATGATCACCAAGTCGATCGCGATGATCGTCGTCGAGTGCCCACGCCTCCCCCAAGGACTGGGTCGTACGTGCCTCGGCAACATGAAGACAGGCGCCCTCACAGTGTTGGGCGAGGGATTCCAATCGACCCCAGGGAGCCAGGCTTTGATGCGAGATCTATTCTCGTTCAGGGCTTGGTCGACAGAAACAGAGTTCACCGAGAGGGCCATGACAGGGATCCGCAAACCAGCAGCAGGGTGCATGTCTCAGGTCCAGAGTGCTTCAACAGAGCCATCACGGCTGCAGTGAGTCCAAGCCTGACACTTGGCTTGAAGACTACCGAGGGCTATCCAGATTGGTGGCGGCAATGATGAAGTGGCCATGAAACACCTTCCTCTGATGTTGGAGGGCTCGGCTAGAGCATGGTTGAATCAGTTGGCACCTAGCAGTATTTATACTTGGGAAGATCTCGCCCGAGTGTTTGTCAGAACATTCGAGGGCACTTGCAAACGGCCGGCAGGTTTGACAGAATTACAGTGTTGTGTTCAGAAACCGGATGAAACTTTGAGGGATTATATCCATAGATGGATCACCCTGCACCACACGGTGGAGGATGTGTCTGATCATCAGGCAATTTGTGCCTTTAAGGAAGGTGTCAGGTATCGGGAGTTGAATCTAAAATTCGGTCGGACAGGAAATATGACTCTGACTCGGATGATGGAGATTGCCACCAAGTATGCCAATGGTGAAGAAGAAGAACGACTCCGGAGTGGCAAGCACAAAGCAGTCGCCCATGAAGCCGGAGGAGGAAACTCCGGTCGGAATCAGAAGCTCAAGGCCGAGCCAGCTGCTCCTGAAGCCTAAGTCGTGGTTCAAGGAAAGTTCAAGGCGAAGCCCAAAGGGCCGTGGAACCCCAAGAAAGTAAAAGATCAAGATGGAAATGACGTGCTGGATCTGCCGTGCCACATCCACACCAAAAAAGATGAAGAGGGTAATTTCATTTATCCGAAGCACACCACTCGGCAGTGTCGATTCCTAATCCAGCAATTCCGAGAGAAACAGCCCAAGGAAAAGGAGAAGGAAGCAGACAAGGCTGAGGGTGAGGAAGAAGATGATGATGGTTATCCCCACGTGAATTCCACTCTGATGATTTTTGCTAACGTTGAGAGCAAAAGTCGATTGAAAGTCATCAACAGAGAAGTGAACATGGTCGCTCCGGTGACACCGAGTTATTTGAAGTGGTCACAGACTGCCATTACATTCGACCAGTCTGATCATCCAACGCACATAGCCACCCCTAGGAGGCAAGCACTGGTGGTCAACCCAGTGGTCGAAGGCACCCGACTGACAAAGGTCCTGATGGATGGTGGCAGTGGCCTGAACATACTGTATGCAGAGACATTGAAGGGAATGGGCATTCCGATGTCCAGGCTCAATGAAAGCAATATGAGTTTCCATGGGGTCATTCCAGGCAAGAAGGCTACATCACTCGGCCAGATTGCTCTCGACGTGGTTTTTGGTGATTCCAAGAATTACCGCAAAGAAAAGTTGACATTTGAAGTTGTGGATTTCCAGAGTGCCTATCATGCCATTCTGGGCAGGCCAGCTTATGCACGTTTTATGGCTCGACCATGTTACGTGTACCTCAAATTGAAGATGCCTGGTCCCAAAGGGGTGATCACTATCACTAGCAGAAGAGTGCTTCCAGAAGGATTCAAAGATCGCCGACGCACAGATGGGCGTGGCAGAATTGCAAGAATACCAGAAAAATGCAGATCCGAGTGATTTGTTGCGGGCCAAGAAGCCAGCCACAGATTCAGCATCCAGTCGTCTGGTGAAACGAAGTCGATTCACATTCACCCGACAGACCCCAATGTTGCTCCGACTCACATTTCAACCACACTCGACTCCAAATAGGAAGAAGCGTTCATCCAGTTCCTCCGTGAGAACTGGGACATCTTTGCATGGAAACCTTCGGACATGCCGGGTGTTCCCAGGGGACTGGCTGAGCATCGTTTTGAGTCGACCCAAAAGTGAAACCAGTCAAAGAACATCTTCGACGGTCCGCCGTACAGAAGAGAAAGGCAATCGGTGAAGAGGTGGCTCGGCTTTTGGCAGCTGAGTTTATTCGAGAGATTTAGCACTTCGAGTGGTTAGCCAATGTTGTCATGGTCCCAAAGAAGGACGACTCACTTCGCATGTGCATTGACTTCAAGCATATCAATCGGGCCTGCCCGAAAGATCACTTTGCTCTCCCCCGCATCGACCAGATAGTCGATTCAACTGCGGGATGCGAGCGTTTGTCCTTTTTGGACGCCTACTCCGAGTATCATCAGATCCGTCTGTACGGACCCGACGAGATAAAGACAGCTTTCATCACCCCGTTTGGGTGCTTATGTTATGTCACAATGCCATTCGGTCTGAAGAACACTGGAGCCACATTCATGCGGATGATTCAGAAGTGCCTGCTCACTCAGATCAGTCGGAATGTGGAAGCATACATGGATGACATTGTGGTCAAGTCACGTAAAGGTTCCGACCTACTGACTGACCTTGCTGAAACCTTTGCCAACCTCAGAAGGTATGATATCAACCTTAATCCATCAAAGTGCACGTTTGGAGTTCCGGGCGGAAAATTACTCGGTTTTCTCGTTTCCGAACGAGGGATCGATGCTAACCCAGAGAAAGTGGGTGCTATACTCCGAATGAAACGCCCTGTGCGTGTGCATGATGTCCAGAAGCTTACTGGTTGCTTGGCCGCCCTAAGTCGATTCATTTCTCGCCTCGGTGAAAAGGCACTGCCTCTTTACCGACTGAAGAAGAAATCAGATAAGTTCGAGTGGACTCCTGAAGCTGATGCAGCATTTGCAGAGCTAAAAGCCCTGCTTTCCACCCAGCCGGTGCTTGCTGCCCCAATCAGCAAAGAGCCTTCACTGCTTTATATAGCAGTCACTGGACAAGTCGTCAGTACAGTACTTACGGTCGAGCGGGAAGAAGAGGGAAAAGCCTACAAAGTTCAGCGCCCAGTTTATTATATTTCTGAAGTTCTGACTTCGTCAAAGCAGAGATATCCGCACTATCAGAAGCTCGTTTATGGAATTTACATGACCACGAAGAAGGTTGCACACTATTTCTCTGATCACTCTGTTACAGTCGTCAGCGACGCTCCATTGTCAGAGATTCTGCACAACAGAGACGCAACTGGATGAGTGGCAAAATGGGCAATTGAACTCCTTCCCTTGGATGTCAAGTTTGAGGCAAAGAAAGCTATCAAGTCCCAAGCAATAGCAGATTTCCTCGGCGAGTGGATCGAACAACAACTGCCGACTCAAGTTCACTCGGAGCACTGGACCATGTTCTTTGATGGATCCAAAATGCTGAATGGTTCTGGTGCTGGGGTAGTACTGGTATCCCCCCAAGGAGACAAGCTCAGATATGTCCTCCAGATTCACTTTGATTCCTCCAACAATAAGCAGAATATGAAGCACTCCTGTATGGGTTGCGCATGGTGATCTCACTCGGTGTCCGTCGCCTTATGGTCTACGGCGACTCAGATTTGGTAGTCAATCAAGTGATGAAGAAGTGGGACGTCAGAAGCCCAGCTGTCGGTGTCAAAACCGGCGGATCTCGGGCAGGGGGTCCCGAACTGTGCGTCTAGGCCGGATGGTAACAGGAGACGAGGGACACAATGTTTTACCCAGGTTCGGGCCCTCTTGATGGAGGTAAAACCCTACGTCCTGCTTGATTAATATTGATGATATGGGTAGTACAAGAGTAGATCTGCCACGAGATCAAGGAGGCTAAACCCTAAAAGCTAGCCTATGGTATGATTGTTGTATGATGAAGTTGTCCTACGGACTAAAACCCTCCGGTTTATATAGACACCGGAGAGGGTTAGGGTTACACAAAGTCGGTTACAATGGTAGGAGATCTTGAATATCCGCGTCGCCAAGCTTGCCTTCCACGCCAAGGAAAGTCCCATCCGGACACGGGACAGAGTGTTCAATCTTGTATCTTCACAGTCCTGGAGTCCGGCTGAAGGTATAGTCCGGCTACCCGAATACCCCCTAATCCAGGACTCCCTCAGTAGCCCCTGAACTAGGCTTCAATGATGACGAGTCCGGCGAGCAGATTGTCTTCGGCATTGCAAGGCGGGTTCCTCCTCCAAATTCTTCATAAAAGTTTGTAAACACCAAGAGTAGTGTCCGGCTCTGCAAAATAAGCTTCCACGTATTGCCGTAAAGAGAATAATATTAACACAAATATAATCTGCTGACGTATTCCGCAGCGTGACATCACACTACGGCCAAGCCTTTATTCGAATCGTTTTCACTTCTCCACCTCAGTGTGTTTTGCGAGGCGGTTTCCTTGGCACGTCTTGTCAAAGCAGAGATCGTGTCCCCTTTGTTTACGGGATTCTCGTTAATACGGACGTGGGTAACCCAACCGCGCCACTTATCACAGTGCTTGGGAGGCAAGCGAGTTTTACTAGGCTGGTGGGGACGCATAGTTGCATCCGCCCATATAAGGGGATAAGGATCCACCTTTTTACCTACGCCTTCTTCCTCCTTTGCCTACCCATCTTCTGCGCACCCGAGCTCCAGTGCCCAAGCCCGCACTTCCTACCTCAACCCTCTCCAACAATGTCTGGAGCGGGAGGCAAGTGGATGGTCTCCTCCGTCATGGAGGGCCATGTCAAAAGGTTAAGGAAGGCTGGATACTTGTCCAAAGACATCGCGCACCGGCTTCCTGAGGAGGGGCAGCTTCTCCCCACCCCAAGGCCCCATGAGAGGGTAGTATTTCTTCCCCACTTCCTTCGCAGACTGGGTTTTCCTCTCCACCCATTTGTCCGCGGGCTCATGTTCTACTATGGCCTAGATTTCCATGAACTGGCCCCGAACTTCATCCTCAATATCTCGGCGTTTATCATCGTGTGCGAGGCTTTCCTCTGCATTCGCCCCCATTTCGGCCTCTGGCTCAAGACCTTCAACGTCAAGCCAAAGGTGGTGCGCGGCAACTAGGCGGAGTGCGGAGGTGCCATGGCGGGCAAAATTGCCAATGTCCTATGGCTGAGGGCTCCTTTGTGGAGACCTTGAAGGGGTGGCAGTCAGGGTGGTTTTACATCACCGAGCCACGCGATCCGAAGTGGGTCGCAGCCCCTGAATTCCGATCCGGACCCCCTACGCGGCTCACGTCCTGGAAGGAGACGAGCTTGTCGTGGGGCGACGAAGAAGAGTTGACCGGACTCCAAAAATGCATCCAGTCCCTGGTGAACAAGCAGCTCAAGCTTGTCAACGTAATCCAGGTCATGCTCGTCCGCCGGATCCTTCCATGTCAAGAACGGGACTTCAATTTGTGGGAGTTCAACCCGGCGCAGCACCGAACTCTAAGCAGGCTCTTCGACACGATGTACGAAGATGTCTGGAGGGGGCTAACCAAAGGCGCCGAGGCTCCCACATCCACCTCCGAAGACCGCGGATTCAGCTCACAGCTTCCTACTGGCGAGGTAAGATATTTCCATCTTTTACAGGATGTTAAGTTTTTTTTCATAGTTTGACTCTATGCGGGATCTAAACTCCCTCACCTTTGACAGGATTGGCGGGAGAAGTCCGGACAGATTAACTGTCCGGCTCCCTTGCCCGAAGACCCAGGCCCTGCTCTCCTAGAGAAGCTGCTGGTTCCGACACCTTATGTGGTGCCGGAGAAGAAGGCCAAGAAGAAGAAGGCCACGGGGACTCGAAAGAGTTCCTGGCATATGGTGGTGTCGGACTCGTCGTCCGACGAGTCCGAGACGTACTCCTCCCGTGAAGGCGAGGAGGAGGAAGAAGAAACCTCTCCCCCTCCAGCGGGGGGAGGAAAGAAGAGGGAGGCCTCCCCAGTAGGGGAGGCCGAGGGGTCCAAGAAGAGGAAAACCCCTCCTCCGGACTACGCCCCCGACGCTGACGAGGACAAAGAGGAGTGGCCGGATAGGGCCAAGCGTCCGGCGAGATCGTAAGTGTTCGGATACCAGAGTAACTCGTGATATTCCTTTTGTTGCACAACTTTCCCTAATGTCGGATATAATCATGTAGTCCGCCCAAGGACGGGCTCGACGAGTCGTCGTGCGGCTCCCTGGATTCATCGGACGTGAATTCAATTTCGGCCGCTGCTTCCCCCTGTGCTGCGGATGATGCCGAAATGGCATCGCGACAAGCTCCGGGGCGAGAGGAGGTGGTCCGGGAGGAGCCGTGAGGCGACCTCCGGGACTCCAGGAGTGAAGGGGACAAGACCCCCCTGGGATCCAAGTCCGGCTTTAAGCCGGACACTGCGCCGGAATCATCAACGGTTCCGGACCGCGGTAGGCGAACTCCTGCCAAGAGGAGCAAGCCTACTGAGTCGGCGTCCTTCGTCCAACTAGAGGCGCCGGACAATCTGCTGGAGGAGCTTAAGGGCGCCTCTATCGACGAGGAGCACCGTACCATCATGAGTATGGTGGTCCAGAAGGTTCGGTCCGCCAAAAGCAGACTGACTGAAGCTTGTGCTAGCCTTCTAACAGGCTTCGAGGTAAGTAAACATATGTAAAAATATTACCGTATAGACAGTAGCCCCTGATACTTTGTTTGGCGTTCGGAAAGAAAAGCCGAATAGAGGATCTATTAAATATCGCAGGAGTCTAACTAAAAAGGAGTCAATATACGTATGCAGGCTTCGCTGTTGGCCACCGCCGCACTGACTGCGGAGGTGGGTGCCCTGAAGCAGGGCCTCGAGCGGACCGAGCAAGAGCTCGGCCTTGCCAAACGGCAGCTCGAGGAGAAAGAAGGTAAGAGATACCTTATAGAAAAAATGCCTATAGGAAGGCGCAATTGCAAAAAATGACAGGAGTATACTGCTTATTGTAGGGGCCACGACTAAGGTGGCGACCCTCAAGCAGGCGATGTCCGAGGCCGAGAAGAAAGCGGCCATGGAGCGCGCCGAGCGGGAGAAATTTGAGGCGCAGGTCGGCGAGGTGCGGCAAGAGCTTCAGGTTCTCATGCAAAAACATGAGAGTTTGGAGCTCGACTCGAAAATGCGAGCGTCCGAGCTTGCTGCGGCCCTTAAAACTGCCAAATCTGCCAAGGCCGAAGCCCAGAAGGCCCTCCAAGAATTGGATGCGGTGAAAAAGATAGCGGCGGGTAAGGCATTCTATATGCAAAGCAGACATATAAAAGTAAACTACTTGTTACTTACCCGAATCCGGAGCTCTCCAGGGGCATTCGCAGATCTTTCCCGCAGCGTATCCGATGCCGCCGCATTCTACCGAGCCGAGGAAGGCAGCTCGACGGAGAAGGTGTTCTGGTCTCAGTATGCTGAGGCCGAACACCCTGTGCCCTTGAGAGACCAGCTGAAGCAGCTGGTCGAGCTCCACAAGGCGGCCGAACAGGCCCTAAAGGGCTTCATAGTTTGGCTGTGGCCTGTAGAGGCCTTGCCTGGGAGCTACTTCGGACTGGTGCGGCGGCTGGTGGAGGCTTGTCCAAGGCTCGAGGTCATCAAGCGCTCCATCTGCATCGAAGGTGCCCGTAGGGCCCTTGCCCGTGCAAAGGTGCACTGGGGTAAGCTGGACGGTGAGAAGCTTGTGAAGGACGGGCCGCCGCCGGGGAAGGAGCATCGCAAGCCCGAGAACTATTACAAGGATGTTCTTGCTGGTGCCCGCCTTGTGGCGGATGAATGTACCAAGGATGTAATTTTTGAATGAACTCGCTCGTGTTATCCTGTGCGCTGAAAACTTGTTCATATGCGCTAAGCAATGCTTGAATTTAAAATATTACTTTCTGTGCGGCCGTTTATCAAAAAATTGAGAGATGGCCAGTCGTCGGCTTCTGCCCCCATGCCACTAGTGCTGGGGTGTTCGGGATAAATCTGAGCGCTCTTTTTCCCATGATTGGGTCCGTCGAGGGAGGTGGTCAGCACAACGAACAAGGCAATCGGACTATAATGGTTGAACACTCTCACTTAGCCATAGAACTCTATAATTTTAAATTTCGGCGAAGCCCCTAGTATTCGGAAGACCGAGTTCGGGGCGCTATCCATGCCTTGGCCGGACAAAGACGGTTCCTCGCTCGAAGCGGCATAAGCCATTAAGGACTCGAAAAACCTCTCGAACAGCGACCGGTCTCTCGCCTCATCATGACAGTCAGTTTTAGCTTTCTCCACTGAGGTGCTCGGCCCAGCTCAACTGGGGCACAATCGCAGTGGTTCTCATAGTGCTACCTTAGCCCATATAGCGGAACGTAAGGCTCCAAAACATAGGAGCCGGGCAAACCCAACTATTGACCCAAATCATGATTCAGAGCCGATGCATATAGTGCTATAAGTTCGGGGTGCCGCACTTGTGAAAGTGGACGGACTTCTCACGCCATATTGATGGGTACTGGAGCCCCTGGCGTATTTTGCCTTACCATAGTGTACGGATGCAGCATGTTATTAATAAACATATATATAAAAAGAGGGTAATGCAAAAAATAGACAAAAAACTATGCATTGTTTATAGAAAGGCTGCTATGAAAGCGGAACGATACAAATAGTGCGATAAGCAAAATAAATTGGACTATTTAACATGTCCTGGCCAGGGGCAGGCTGCGGAATTGTATTAAAAAACAGGTATACTGCTCGCAATAGAGACCACCTAAGAGTTCCATAATGCGGCGTGGCTTGTCTGCTTCCCTGGATCTTGCATCGTTTGTGCGGCAGTTGAATTGCCGAACGGGTCGTCCGAAGTATGGAGTCCTGAGAGTAAGAGAAAAAAAGAAGGAATCCGGCAACCCCTGGTGCGGTTTAAGCCGTATTTCGGGCGTGCCGTGATAGTGCCCCTTCCCCTGTGGCCATGGTATTTCAAGAGCGTAGTTATGTACGCGAAGCGCTGGTTTCGCTATATCGTGAGGGCTAGGGTTGGGGCCGCATTGCTACGCTAGCTCGGAACGTGTCATGCAGTCTTGTTGTAGGGTACTCCGGGCGCGCTTGACAGTGTCCGGCTTTTTGAAGGCCGAACTGGAGAACTGCCTAGAGAGGCTGCTTTGTACTTCTGCTGCGAGCGCTGCCGTGTGCTCCTCCGTTCGGAGGGAGCATTCAGTGTTCCCATTGACCGTGATTACTCCTCTAGGGCCTAACATCTTGAGCTTGAGGTATGCATAGTGCGGTACCGCGTTGAATTTTGCGAATGCGGTTCGCCCGAGCAGTGCGTGATAGCCACTACAGAACGGGACTATGTCGAAGATTAACTCCTCGCTTCGGAAGTTATCCAGAGATCCGAAGACCACTTCCAATGTAACTGAGCCTGTACAGTTGGCTTCTACACCTGGTATGACGCCTTTAAAGGTCGTTTTGGTGGGCTTGATCCTCGAGGGATCTATGCCCATCTTTCGCACCGTATCCTGGTAAAGCAGGTTCAGGCTGCCGCCGCCATCCATGAGGACTCTTGTGAGATGAAATCCGTCAATGATTGGGTCTAGAACCAATGCGGCAAAGCCGCCGTGACGGATGGTAGTGGGGTGGTCCCTTCGATCAAAGGTGATCGGGCAGGAGGACCATGGGTTGAACTTTGGGGTGATCGGCTCCATCGCATATACGTCCCGTAACGCACGCTTCTGCTCCCTCTTGGGGATGTGGGTTGCGTATATCATGTTCACCGTCCGCACTTGCGGGGGAAATCCTTTCTGTCCACTGTTGTTCGGCGGCCTGGGCTCCTCCTCGTTGTCGCTATGCAGCCCCTTGTCTTTGTTTTTGGCTCTTAACTTGCCTGCCTGCTTGAACACCCAACAATCCCTGTTGGTGTGATTGGCTGGCTTTTCGGGGGTGCCATGTACCTGGCACAAGCGGTCGAGTATTCGGTCCAAACTGGACGGGCCCTGAGTTTTTCTTTTCAATGGTTGTTTCCGTTGGCCGGATTTGTAGCCTCGGAATCCGGCATTAACTGCCGTATCCTCGTTGCTGTCGCTATTAACGCGGCGCTTTTGTTTGTTCCGACGCGACCTATCACTTTTGTCCTTGGTATTCGAATTACCAGTGTTCTTGATTAAGTTGTTACTGCGAGCTAGCCAGTTGTCTTCTCCCGCGCAAAAGCGGGTCATGAGTGTCGTGAGGGCTGCCATAGATTTCGGCTTTTCCTATCCTAGGTGCCGGGCCAGCCACTCGTCATGGATATTATGCTTGAAGGCCGCTAAGGCCTCTGCGTCCGGGCAGTCGACTATCTGTTTTTTCTTTGTTAGGAACCGTGTCCAGAATTGCCTGGCCGATTCTTCTGGCTGCTGAATTATGTGGCTTAGGTCATCGGCGTCTGGTGGTCGCACATAAGTGCTCTAGAAGTTGTCAAGGAATGCGGCTTCCAGGTCCTCCCAAGAACCGATTGAGTTTGCTGGCAAGCTGTTAAGCCAATGCCGGGCCGGTCCCTTAAGTTTGAGTGGGAGGTATTTGATGGCATGTAGATCATCGCCGCGGGCCATGTGGATATGAAGGAGATAATCCTCGATCCATACCGCAGGATCTGTTGTGCCATCGTACGATTCGATGTTTACGGGTTTGAAGCCCTCAGGGATTTTATGATCCATTACTTCATCTGTGAAGCATAGTGGGTGTGCGGCGCCTCTGTATTGGGCTATATCACGACGCAGCTCGAAGGAGCTTTGTCTGTTGAGTTCGACCCGGCCGGATTCATTGCGTCCGGAGTGACGATCACCGTCACGTGCCGTGGGGCGCCTGCGTGATCTGTAGATCGATCTTGTTTGCCTTGCCTTGTCCTCCAGGATGTCGCGCAGGTCGGGCGCATTTTCACGTGCCTTAGTATGCTTGACGCGGTGTCGGGGCATGGCTTGAGTGGAGGGCCAACATGCCTCTCTGTCGCGGCCAAGAGGTGGCCGGTCGACCATGTCATGCGCTGGTGATGTAGGTGCTTCCTCCTCTAGTCGGGGTAGCAGCCTGCGCTTTGGGTAACTCTTGGAGGGGCGTTCGAGTTCATACTCTTCGGCCGCAAGGACTTCAGTCCATCTGTCAGCTAGCAAATCCTGATCAGCTCTAAGATGTTGCCGCTTTTTCTTGAGGCTACTTGCCGTGGCCATGAGCCTGCGTTTAAAACGCTCTTGTTCGGCAAGATCCTCTGGCACGACGAACTCGTCGTCGCCGAGGCTTGCCTCGTCTTCGGAGGGAGGCATATAATTATCGTCCTCAACCTCTTGGTCCGCCGCCCTCTCGTGAGGGCTGGCTTCTCTGTCCTCCTGTGCCGAATTTTGCTGGAGGGGCTGTTCTTTGGTGCTATCCGGAGTAGTATTATCTCCCGTGCCGAAATCACCTTTTTGCTTTGGCGGGATTTAGAGCGGCGCCGCTGACGCCGGCGCTTGGGCTGTTTCTTAGAGGTATCGTCCACCGCTGTTCCATCGCCATCTCCATCCTTTGGAGTGTCCACCATATATATGTCATATGACGAGGTGGCCTTCCAACGCCCTACAGGTGCTGGTTCTTGTTCGTCTCCTGCATCGTCGTCCATGCCGTCGATGTCTTCGGAGTCAAAGTCAAGCATGTCGGTTAAGTCGTCGATAGTGGCTACGAAGTGGGTGGTGGGTGGGTTTTGAATTTCTTCATCGTCCGTATCCCAACCTTGCTGACCGTAGTCCGGCCAGGGCTCTCCTGATAAAGAGAGAGACTTTTGAGAATTCAGGATGTCGCTGAAGGGCGAGTGCTGAAAGATGTCCGCGGCGGTGAATTCCATTATCGGCGCCCAATCGGATTCGATCGGCGGGGGCGCGGGGGGCTCGGAGTTCGGAGAGGAATCCGGCTCCTCGGAGTCACGGGCCATGCGGAGTGCGGGGCTGGAGTTCGGCTCGATCGCCTCTGAGATTGCAGCCCCTGAGGCAGCGTCCAACCGCTGATCCTCGATTGGCACAGTGGGCTCCGAATCAATGGTCGGAACCGATGCGTGTGCGGCCTCCAAGGCGCTGTTCGGCGGCAGAGCTATATCATGCCCATCGAGACAGTGTGGCACGCTTGGCTGTGGCTCGAATCCGTCGAGGATCAAGTCCCCGCGGATGTCAGCCGTGTAGTTTAGGCTTCCAAACCCGACCTGATGGCCAGGGGCATAACTTTTGATCTGCTCAAGGTGACCAAGCGAGTTGGCCCGCAGTGCGAAGCCGCCGAAGACGAAGATCTGTCCGGGGAGAAAAGTCTCACCCTAGACTGCATCGTGGTTGATGATCGAAGAAGCCACCGGGCCTAAAAGCGACGACACAGAGGAACTCTCAATGAAAGCACCAATGTCGGTGCCAAAACCGGCGGATCTCGGGCAGGGGGTCCCTAGCTGTGCGTCTAGGCCGGATGGTAACAGGAGACGAGGGACACAATGTTTTACCCAGGTTCGGGCCCTCTTGATGGAGGTAAAACCCTACGTCCTGCTTGATTAATATTGATGATATGGGTAGTACAAGAGTAGATCTGCCACGAGATCAAGGAGGATAAACCCTAAAAGCTAGCCTATGGTATGATTGTTGTATGATGAAGTTGTCCTATGAACTAAAACCCTCCGGTTTATATAGACACCGGAGAGGGTTAGGGTTACACAAAGTCGGTTACAATGGTAGGACATCTTGAATATCCGTGTCGCCAAGCTTGCCTTCCACGCCAAGGAAAGTCCCATCCAGACACGGGACGTAGTCTTCAATCTTGTATCTTCATAGTCCTGGAGTCCGGCTGAAGGTATAGTCCGGCTACCCGAACACCCCCTAATCCAGGACTCCCTCACCAGCCATGACTAGTTACTGCAATGCGGTGAGGAAGTTGGAAAAGAAGTTTGAGGGGTTAGAGCTTCATCACATACCCTGACTGAAAAATCAAGCAGCCGATGACTTGGCAAAGATAGGTTCCAAGAGAGAAGTTGTTCCCAGCAATGTGTTTTTGGAGCATATTCACAGGCCGACAGTTCAGGAAGATCCTTTTACTGAAGAGCCCCCGCAGCCTAAGAGCGCCACAGATCCGACTGAAGTCGAGGTCCCAGCCGTGGTCGACCTAATCATGGAGGTTCTGGTTATTACTCCCGACTGTACAGTGCCGTACATTGCGTACATCCTTAGGAAGGAACTCCCAGAGGACGAAGAAGAGGCTCGATAGATCATCCGTCGATCCAAGGCCTTTACTGTGATCAAAGGGCAATTGTTCAGAGAAAGCGTGACTGGAGTCGGTCAGAAATGCATAACGCCAGAAGAAGGTCGAATGATCCTCAATGACATCCACTCGGGGACCTGTGGTCACCATGCGTCCTCTCGGGCCATCGTGGCTAAAGCATACCGAGCCGGATTCTATTGGCCACGAGCAAATGAAATGGCGAAAGATATAGTCGACAGATGTGAAGGCTGCCAGTTTTACTCCGACATGTCTCACAAGCCAGCGTCAGCCCTGAAGACCATTCCCCTCGTCTGGCCCTTTGCTATTTGGGGACTGGATATGGTTGGACCACTAAGAGCTGGTAGGAGCAGCTTCACTCATGTGCTCGTCGCAGTCGATAAGTTTACCAAATGGATCGAAGCTAAACCTATCAAGAATCTTGAAGCCAGCACCACTGTCAGTTTATCAGAGAATTGACATTCAGATATGGAGTCCCTCACAGCACCATCATGGACAACGGATCGAATTTTGATTCTGATGAGTTTAGAGCTTTTTGCGCTTCTCAAGGCACATGAGTCGACTATGCTTCAGTCGTTCACCCGCAGTCGAATGGATAAGCAGAAAGAGCCAATGGCCTAATTCTCAAAGGATTGAAACCCTGACTGATGCGTGATCTCAAACATGCAGCAGGCGCTTGGGTCGATGAACTTCCGTCAGTTCTGTGGGGTTTGAGGACAACTCCCAACCGGTCGATTAGATGAACTCCTTTCTTTTTGGTCTATGGAGCCGAAGCTGTTCTACCGAGTGACCTACTCCACAACGCACCCCGAGTCGAGCTTTTCTCCGAAGAAGAAGCAGAGCAGGCCCGGCAAGATTCAGTCGATCTCCTAGAGGAGGAAAGAGAGATGGCCTTGATCCGGTCGACCATCTATTAGCAAGACTTGCGTCGATTCCATGCCAGAAGCGTGAGAAGTCAAGCCTTCCAAGAAGGAGACCAGGTTCTTCGAGTGGATCAACAGAAAACCACACAAGCTCGCCCTGGCTTGGGAAGGCCCCTTCATCGTCACCGAAGTTCTCCACAATGGAGCATACCATATTTACAGTGTTGAGCATCAGAAGGACGAGCCACGAGCCTGGGACGCGGAGCTGCTCCGCCCCTTTTATACTTAAGCACTCGTTCGAATAAAATGTAATAAGAAGTACCTTTGTAATTTGTTCGTCAAAGACAAGAGATTTTCAGTCTTCTCGCTTGATTGTTGTTGCTTTTATTTACCTCTGAAATCCCCTAGTGGGTGGGCTTAGCCGCGAATCCGTTTCGCCTAAGTTCGAAAGAAAATCCTACCGAGTGGTGAGCAATCCTCCCACTCGGGGGCTTAGCTACAGTCCAGTACTCGCCTAAGTTCTCTCACTCGGAGACTTAGCTGCAGTCCGGTACTCGCCTAAGTTTGAAAAAATCCTACCGAGTGGTGAGCAATCCTCCCACTCGGGGGCTTAGCTGCAGTCCAGTGCTCACCTAAGTTCTCTCACTCGAAGACTTAGTTGCAGTCTGGTACTCGCCTAAGTTTGAAAAAATCCTACCGAGTGGTGAGCAATCCTCCCACTCGGGGGCTTAGCTGCAGTCCAGTACTCGCCTAAGTTCTCT
>NC_041388.1:662380653-662422892 GCF_002162155.2 Triticum dicoccoides | reverse complement strand
ATCCTACCGAGTGGAGAGCAACCCTCCCACTCGAGGGCTTAGCCACAGTCTAGTACTCGCATAAGCTTTCCCACTCGGGGGCTTAGCTGCAGTCCAGTACTCGCCTAAGTTTTAAAAAATCCTACCGAGTGGAGAGCAACCCTCCCACTCGGGGGCTTAGCTGCAGTCTAGTACTCTCCTAAGCTCTCCCACTCGGAGGCTTAGCTGTAGTCTAGTACTTGCCTAAGTTTAAAAAATCCTACCGAGTGGAGAGCAACCCTCCCACTCGAAGGCTTAGCTGTAGTTCGGTACTCGCCTAAGTTTTTAAAATCCTACTGAGTGGGGAGCCACCCTCCCACTCGGAGGTTCGGAGCTACGCCACAAGTACAATGTGCACTCCATCCCTATCCGCGATGATGACGAGGTGTAGGTCGACTGCAACCTTCTCCTTCAGAGCTACACCACAAGTACAACGTGCGCTCCACCCTATCCGCAAGGACAACGAGGTGCAGGTCGACTACAACCTTCTCCTTCGGAGCTACGCCATAAGTACAACGTGTGCTTCATCCCTATCCGTGAGGACGACGAGGTGCAGGTCGACTGCAACCTTCTCCTTCGGAGCTACGCCACAAGTACAACGTGCGCTCCACCCCTATCCGCAAGGACGACGAGGTGCATGTCGATTGCAACCTTCTCCTTCGGAGCTACACCACAAGTACAATGTGCGCTTCATCCCTATCCGCAAGGGCGATGAAGCGCAGGTCGACTAGGGTCGCCACCTCAGAGCTGCATCTCCAGCACAAAGACTATTCCGAGCAGAGAACAAAGTCCACTTGAAGGCAAAACGCAAGCATATTCGGAAATAAACCAAATTCGGATAAATCCTAAGGTTCCAAGCAGCAAGCCAAAAGTATTCGAGCATCAAGCCCGAAGGAGTTTAATGGTTACAGCAACCACTCGGCATTCCGAGGCAAATTTAAGGCAGATTCAAGTCTCATAAGTTTGTTCAGTCGGCAGGAGGAGGGCTGGCAGGCTCGACGAATTCGTCCAGGTCGATCCCATCCGCGATCCGAGTGGCAGCAGCGATGAAAGTCTCCATGAAGGATTGAAAGTCATGCTTTTTGGTGTTAGCGACCTTGATCGCCGCCAGCTTGTCTTCACGAGCTTCCTTGCAGTGGACTCGCACCAAGGACAGCGCCACGTCAGCACCACACCGGGCGGAGGACTTCTTCCATTCCCGCACTCGGTCAGGGATCTCGTTGAGTCGAGCCATCAGGGATTCCACGTCATTTTGAAGCGTCGCCCTTGGCCAGAGCAATGAGTCGACTCGTGAGACTGCCTCCTTCAGGCGCGTGAGGTAGCTTGTGACGCTGGCGACATGAGACTCCAGTCGGAGCACGTTCATTGCAGTTTCGTCGCAAACTGGAGAAGCGATAGGATCCAGACCCATCTCGACCTTTCCAGTTTCCTCATCAAAATCTTGGCAGAATTCTGCAGCCAAAAATCAGTGAGTCGACCGGATAGGATCCGCTCGCAAGCATCAACACAGTTGGTTTAAAAGAAATACCTTCCAGCATAAGATAAAGCTTCTTGGCGAGAGTTCTCAAATAAGCCTCCGTGTCATTCCTCTTGTGGACCGCAGACTCTAGCTTTTTGTTCAGGGTGATTTTGTC
The DNA here is from genome assembly GCF_002162155.2 of Triticum dicoccoides. Taxonomy (NCBI): domain Eukaryota; kingdom Viridiplantae; phylum Streptophyta; class Magnoliopsida; order Poales; family Poaceae; genus Triticum; species Triticum dicoccoides. The sequence goes on along the minus strand of NC_041388.1, from coordinate 662,421,240 downwards.
CTTCTTTAGATGAGTCACCTCTCGGTTAGACTCGTTGAGACAGGACTTCAGCTTGGTCACCTCCCCTTCCAGTGCTTCGACTGAAGTCAGCTTCTGGTCTGCGAGGGCAGTTTTATCTTGGGCTTCCTTCTGTGCAGCGGCGAGGTCCGAGTCCTTCTTCTCCAAATCCAACTTCATTTTCTCTGCAAAAAAAGCAATCGGATCAGTCAGGAGCTCGAAGAAATGTCTTAAAAAAGACAGTCGACATGCAGTTACCTTCCATACCAGCAGCTTCGTCTTGAGCTTTCTTCAGATTCTGCTGAGCCAACTCCAAGTCGAGGTTGAGTTGCCTCTGCTTCTCCTCAAGTTCAGCAAACTTGGAAATGAGAGTACAAGACTTCTGCAGAAGGCAAAAGACGTGTTAATCGACGAGATCAAAGGTTGTTCACTTCCGAGTGGATAAAACTTAAAGAGGTTCGCTTAGACCCCAGCCGACTGCACACAGTCGACTGCAGTCTCGGGGGCTACACCCAGCGGGTGCACTTGGCGTGCCCCCGCTGATTAAGACCCAACTCGACCGGTCCGCCCTGGTCAAGTAAAAAAAATTGTTCAGACCCCAGTCGACTACGGTCTCGGGGACTACACCCAGTGGGTGCACTTGGCGTGCCCCCACCGGTTCCGATCTCATTCGACCGGTCCGCTCGGGTCGAGTGGAAGAAAAGAAAGGAAGGCAGAACTCAGACCCCAGTCGACTGCCAGCAGTCGACTGCGGTCTCGGGGACTACACCTAGTGGGTGCACTTGGCGTGCCCCCACCGGTTCAGATCCTACTCGCACAGACCGAGTGGAAGAATGCAACTACCAAAGACAACAAAACTCCCAGTGGGTGCACTGACTTGACGCAAACAACAGGAGATTGTATAGAAGAAAAATTTTCGGGTAGCATATCCTGATAGAACAAGGACAGACGAAAAGTCTACTTACCTGGACATTGGCCCGGAGAGCAGCACTGGCGTCGTAGGCAGCCTGGCTATTCTCATGCACCGTCTTCATCCGCTCCATCATCACGTCAGCCTGTCGGATGGCTTCCGCGGCTGCTTCTGACTGGTTGTCCGGAATGGGGTAGCTGGTGAATAAGAGAGCAGACGACCCAGGTGCAGCAGCTTGGACCTCCGAGGCGTGAGATGGGACGACTGAAGGAATCACCGGAACAGTCGACGGTGCGGGGCGCTCACTCGACAAGGGTACATCGAAGGTTACAGAGGCCCCACCCGCGCCCTCGGATTGATAGACGGTTGGTGTTGTCGTTGGTCCCTGCTGAGACGCCATACCAGCCGTCGCTGAGGGAGTCCTGGATTAGGGGGTCTCCGGACAGCCGGACTATATCCTTTGGCCGGACTGTTGGACTATGAAGATACAAGATTGAAGACTTCGTCTCATGTCCGGATGGGACTCTACTTGGCGTGGAAGGCAAGCTAGGCAATACGGATATGGATATTTCCTCCTTTGTAACTGACCTAGTGTAACCCTAACCCTCTCTGGTGTCTATATAAACTGGAGGGTTTAGTCCGTAGGACAACGTACAATCATACCATAGGCTAGCTTCTAGGGTTTAGCCTCTCCGATATCATGGTAGATCAACTCTTGTAATATTCATATCATCAAGAATAAATCAAGCAGGACGTAGGGTTTTACCTCCATCAAGAGGGCCCGAACCTGGGTAAAACATCGTGTCCCCTGCCTCCTGTTACCATTCGCCTTAGACGCACAGTTCGGGACCCCCTACCCGAGATCCGCCGGTTTTGACACCGACATTGGTGATTTCATTGAGAGTTCCTCTGTGTCGTCGCCGTTAGGCTTGAGGGCTCCTTCTATCATCAATAGCGATGCAGTCCAAGGTGAGACTTTTCTCCCCGGACAGATCTTTGTGTTCAGGAGCTTCGCACTGCGGGCCAACTCGCTTGGCCATCTGGAGCATATCGAAAGCTACGCCCTTGGCCATCAGGTCAGGTTTGGAAGCTTAAATTACACAGCCGATATCCGCGGAGACTTGATCTTCGACGGATTCGAGCCCCTGCCTTGTGCGCCACGCGGTCACGATGAGTACGATTTAGCTCTTCCATCAGACCGTATTCAGGAGATCGCACGGGCAGCCACTCCGAGCCTCACTTCGGAGCCAGTTGCGCCATCCATGGACGGGTGGATAGACCCCGTCACGGAGGCCATATCCTCAGCGGCGATCAAGCCGAATATCGACCTTACCCTTCACGAGAGCCGTGTTGCCAAACTGCCGGATCCTTCCCCGGCCACGGACTCCGAACCGCCTGCGCCCGTGCCTATCAAATCCGACTGGGCGCCAATCATGGAGTTCACCTCCCCAGATATCTTTCAGCACTCGCCCTTCGGTGACATACTGAATTCGTTAAAGTCCCTCTCCTTGTCAGGAGAGTCCTGGCCGAACTATGTCCGGCAGGATTGGGATGCGGATGACGAAGAAATTCGCCGCCCACCCACCACCCACTTAGTAGCCACTGTCGATGACTTAACCGGCATGCTCGACTTCGACTCCGAAGACATCGACGGTATGGACGACGATGCAGGAGACGAACAGGAACCACTGCCCACATGGCACTGGACGCCCACTTCATCACATGACGTATACATGGTGGACACACCAAAAGAAAATGACGACGAGGAACGGAAGGACGCAACGAAGGGTTGTCCCCTCGAGAAGCAGTCAAAGCAGCGGTGTAAGCACCGCTCCAAATCCCGCCTCGGCAGAAACAACGATCATATAGACCTAGCATTAGACCAGGGTGAACCATTGCCGGACCACGGCAACACAGAGAGTCAAACCGAACAACCCGACTCTGTCAAAGATAATAGTTCAGACAACATCACACCGGACAGACACCCGGAGCAACAGAATGCCCATCAAAGGCTTGTTGCCACCGCGAGGAGTCTAAAAAAGCAGAAGCAAAGGCTCAAGGCTGCGCAAGACACACTCAGAATCAGATGGAGTAAAGTACTCAACACAGCAGCGAAGTACGACGGTAATCGCCCCACCAAGAGCTACCCAAAGCGGAAGTTGCTACCTGAATTCGATGAGGAGGCCTTAGATCCCTCGCAACCAAAAATTAAAACGGCCATCTGGCCGGATAGACGACCTCACGGCCAACATAGAGCGGCAAACAACGCCGCACATAAGCCAATACGCGATCCACGCGAGGGCTCGCATCAAAAGGACGATGCAACCAGATCCATCTATGGACCAAGCAAGCGCGCTCCAGCATACGATGAAGCACAACAAACATCCGAACAACGCGGTACACCCAGATACAGGGGTGCTGCACACCCCCTATGTTTCACCGACGAGGTGCTAGACCGTGAATTTCCAGAGGGATTCAAACCCGTAAACATAGAGGCATACGACGGAACAACAGACCCTGGGGTCTGGATTGAGGACGATATCCTCCATATCCATATGGCTCGAGGAGATGATCTCCACGCCATTAAGTATTTACCCCTTAAGCTCAAAGGGCCAGCTCGGCACTGGCTTAAAAGCCTCCCCGAAAGCTCCATTGGAAGCTGGGAAGAGCTCGAAGACGCTTTTCGGGAAAATTTTAAAGGGACTTATGTCCGACCTCTGGATGCGGATGATTTGAGTCATATAACTCAACAGCCCGGAGAGTCAGCCCGAAAGCTTTGGAACAAGTTTCTTACTAAAAAGAACCAAATAGTTGACTGTCCGGACGCCGAAGCCTTGGCAGCTTTTAAGCACAGCGTCCAAGGCGAATGGCTTGCCAGACACCTTGGCCAAGAAAAGCCGAGAACAATGGCATCATTAACAAGCCTCGTGACCCGCTTTTGCGCGAGCGAGAACAACTGGCTAGCCCGATGCAGCACCAGCGACCCAAGTACATCCGAAGTTAGAGATGGAAACGGGAAATCACGACGCAGCAAAAATAATAACCGCCAGAATAAAGAAGACAGCCCGAAGAGCACGGCGGTAAATGCCGGATTCAGAAGTTCTTGGCCAGGTCAGCAAAAGCAGCCCTCTAAAGGTGCTAGAGATGAACTGTCCAGCCTAAACAAAATTCTGGACCAAATATGTCAGATAAATAGCACCCACTATAAACCTGCAAATCATACCCACAGAGAATGTTGGGTCTTCAAGCAGTCCAGCAAGCTCAACGCCGAACATAAGGGGCAGGATACACCAAGCGAAGAAGAGGATGAGCCTCGCAAGCAAAGCACCGGGGAACAGAAGAAATTTCCACCAGAAGTCAAAACAGTAAACTATTACACATGATAAAGGGGAGAAACAAAGCGGCACTCCCAGATAAATATGCCCAAGGGCCTATCACCGCGGAGTTCTGCCACTGGCCGTCTCAACCGATCACCTTCGACCATCAGGATTACTTGGCAAGTATCCGGCGCGCAAGATGGGCTGCCTTGGTATTAGATCCAATAATTGACGGATACCACTTCACACGAGTCCTGATGGACGGTGGCAGCAGTCTAAACCTGATATATCAGGACACAATCCGCAAAATGGGGATAGACCCAACGAAAATTTGCCATAGCAATACTACCTTTAAAGGAGTAACGCCAGGCCCAGGGGCTCATTGCATGTGCTCCCTGCTACTAGAGGTTATATTCGGCTTCCCCGATAACTCCCGTAGTGAAAATTTAACCTTCCACATTGCTCCGTTCCAAAGTGGCTATCAAGCACTACTTGGACGCGAAGCTTTCGCTCGCTTTAATGCAATACCGCATTACGCTTCCCTCACGCTTAAGATGCTCGGTCCACGTGGCATCATTACAGTAAATGGAAATATTGAGCGATCCCTGCGCGCTGAAGAGAGTGCGGCTACCTTGGCAGCCGCACACTAAAACGGCATCACCAACTAAAGCATTCGATAGGTCGTCAAGACTACGGACACGGTTAGACGAGTCCGACGCAGCTATATGTAATTCACACAGGTTTGATGGCCACACCCCTATTACAAATACAAGGGGCTCAACGAGCCCAGACAAGTGGCAACTTTTACTCATCTTAAATTGAACATGGTTTATTTAAACCTACCTTTTTGCACGACAACTTTTCACCTAAGTTCCTCTCTTTTACAGATGACCATCGTGCTACACCCGTCCAGGATACGGCACAACGGAGACACAGGCACAGACGTGCAGCAGGGACCCGTTCCAAGGATTCTTTTTAGATTAAGACCCTGCGTCAACCTTTTTTACTGTCTCTTGTTGATACACATCCCTCGGATTCTCAATACAATTGAGAAGGATGCTGACATCTTAGCATGTGGCCACGTCAGAGTAATGCACGTACCTGGACACCAGGGGCTTCTTACAAAGGGCACTGTTCAGGCCCACAATAAAGACTGAATACCTTAGGGAGTGTTCGGCGTCGCGAGTTTGGCCTTATATGCATCAGCTCGGAATCATGTCTTTGGTCAAATGTTGGGTTTGCCCGGCTCCTGTGTTTTGCTGCCTTACGTTCCGCTCTATCGGCTAAGGAGGCACCAGGAGAACTACTGCGATTGTGCCCTGGTTCATCCGGACGAGCACCTCAGTAGAGAAAGCCAAAAACTGACTGTCATGATATAGCGTGAGACTGGTCAACCACTCGATGACCTATCAGAATCTTAGAATTCCTCCGCCTTAACGAAGGGCCGTTTCCCGGCCAGGCATGTACGCACCCTGAATTCGGGTGAGTGCGGAGCCACTAGGGGCTATATAGTAGCCCCACTGTCAAACTCCTTTGGCTAAGTGAAAGTGTTAAAGCATTATAGACCGATTCCCTAGTTCGCTGCGCTATCACCTCCTTAATAGGACCAAGACGTTGGATTAAGTGTGAACACGCGTCTTCTGTGAACACCCCCGCATTATATGCGTGGGGGATGAAGCCGACGACTGCAATCTTTTAGGAATACATATATATATATATATATATATATATATATATATATATATATATATATATATATATATATATATATATATATATATGTAAACGGCCCCACAGGCGGCATCATATTACTTTCGGACAAAAGTATAAATACAGCCTTGATAAATTTAATAAAAACATTGTTTTTACAATGGGAGTACATGTCACTCAAACATAATATTCTTCGAGCACTGGGCCTCTATCAAACGAGCACTGTCGGTGTCAAAACCGGCGGATCTCGGGTAGGGGGTTCCGAACTGTGCGTCTAGGCCGGATGGTAACAGGAGGCAGGGGACACGATGTTTTACCCAGGTTCAGGCCCTCTTGATGGAGGTAAAACCCTACGTCCTGCTTGATTGATATTGATGATATGGGTAGTACAAGAGTAGATCTACCACGAGATCAGAGAGGCTAAACCCTAGAAGCTAGCCTATGGTATGATTGTTGTCCCTACGGACTAAAACCATCCGGTTTATATAGACATCGGAGAGGGCTAGGGTTACACAGAGTCGGTTACAATGGTAGGAGATCTACATATCCGTATCGGCAAGCTTGCCTTCCACGCCAAGGAAAGTCCCTTCCGGACACGGGATGAAGTCTTGAATCTTGTATCTTCATAGTCCAGGAGTCCGGTCGAAGGCATAGTTTGGCTATCCGGACACCCCCTAATCCAGGACTCCCTCAGTAGCCCCCGAACCAGGCTTCAATGATGACGAGTCCAGCGCGCAAATTGTCTTCGGCATTGCAAGGCAGGTTCTCCTCCAAATTTCGTGTACCTATTGAATAGTGTCCGATTTCTTGTAAATGTAGCACTCCTTGGCTTCTACGCCCAATAATGGCCGTCTTCCATGTGTCAAACGAATACAAAAATTCAGGGTGTTTTTTTATATTTACACCCCTAGCCGCGTGAATGAGCCGCCTATTTAAGGGGATGAGGATTTGGATCCAAACCACACCTTCTCCCCTCCGCGAGTATTCATCAGAGCGTATCCGACAGAGGTCCATTCTATCATGGCCGGCCACTGCAGCTCCTCCTCTCGCCCTTCCAGCCCTCAGCCTGGAGATTGGAAGAGGTGCTCCATCCCGCACAGCGAGCTAGTGACGCTCCAGACCAAGGGATTTCTCCCCCCGGCCTATATGGTCCCGGTTCGAGCCGGACTTGCCACCTATAATGGCGAAGAGCAAGCGGAGAGCGCCCCCAATCCCTCCAAAGGAGAGCAGGTATGCCTTGTCCCTTACTTAATAAGAGGGCTCGCATTTCCAATTCATCTGTTTCTCCGGGGGCTCCTGGAGTTCTATGGCCTCCAGCTGCACAACCTCACGCCTGCCTCCATATTGCATATCGCGGGCTTCGTAGCCCTTTGCGAGCTATTTTTGGGCTGCGAGGCTCATTTCGCGCTGCGGAAAAGGCTATTCTGCCTCGTGCCCCATTCTAAGAAGGGGTCAATATATCAAGTGGGCGGAGCCGAAGTATGGCACATCGCCGGGACCGGATATCTATCCAGAACCCCAAAGAAGGCGTCCGAAGACTGGCCTTCGGAATGGTTTTATATAGAGGACGTCCCGCTGCCGGATCCTATCTGGATTGGCCTCCCTGAGTTCGACAGTGCTCCCGTAAAGAAGCGCCTAAGCTGGCGTCCACGGAGCCCTCAGAGAGAAAGTGACAGGGACATTCTTTACCTGATGGGCCGGATAAGATTGTTAGCTCATTTCAGACTGACCATGATCGGGGTCATGGTCGCATGCATCATGCGAGGGGTGCAGCCGCTTCAGTATAGAGGCCGCCCCATGTGGGACTTCAACGGGGAGGACGACGCCACCCGCTACGGCCGTAAGGGGCCGGATTCGGCTGCCGCTCTAATAAAGACCTTGTCCGCTTTGTACAAGGGAGAAGAGGAGGAATTTCTCCGCGTCAACCCACAGGGTGGATTTTCTATGTACAATCCCCCAAGTTGGGTAAGTGGACACTTTTACTTGCCCATCCGTTTTATATTCCCATTGTTAAATATTCAGTCTAACGACTTCAACGCAGGAACTGCGCCAGGCTGTTAAAGAAATAAACAGCCCTCCTCCACAACCCGAGGATCCGGGACGGTCCCTCGACCCAGCCTCTCAAGAGGATCCGGACTTATTTGCGGAGCTGATTGATGGGGTGTTTCATCAATTGAGCAAGGACAACGCCTTGGTGGCCATTACGGCCGATTACCCAGGGCTACTCCCAGCCTCACAGGTAACTGAGACCGAAGTCCCAGCACTCTGAAAAGGGATCTATCCTCGCGTGTTTTCGATTGCCGTTTGACAGCCGTGTTTTGCAGGGGGGGGGGTCCTTGAGACGGGAGGCCGAGCCTGCGGCGACTAGCCAACGAGGGGCGGCAAGGCCCCGTGGGCTGAAAAGAAGTGTGGTCTAGACTGAGACGCCGGCGCAAAGGTATAGCGCGCCATCTTATTCCCAGGCGTTATTACTTCCAGGCATACTAACGCTCGTGCTCTCTTCAGGACGAAGAGACCTCGCCGGAGTATATCTGGAGAGGCTGCCAATCGCGCCTCCACCAGCCAGGCTCCAAAGCCCGGTTCGGAAGCGGAGGCGAACACGAGGCGCGCACCGGACGCTACTCCGACAGAGGATGCAGACAGGTTGTCTGCCACCAATTCTGAGGTGGAGAGTGCCATGAACCACAGCCGTCATCGGACAGTTCTTCGCGATGCTTGTTTCTCCCAAGAGGCATTGTATGCCTTCAATTCGGGAGATGCGTACCTCCGTGACGCTCAAAATGGTCTAGCCAGAGCCACGAAGCAATATGTAAAGGACATACGGGTAAGAAAATTTTGGTAATTATATATATACCAGTAGCCCCCGAGACTTGAAACAGTTAGAGTAACTGATTTAAGGATCATCTGTTATGCAGGTTCTTACAGAAAAGAATACCCTACTATCCCAGGAGCTGGAAGAGTGCAAAGCCCAACTTGAGGCCGCAGTAGCCGCGGCAGGGGAGCCCAAGGAGACCCCCTTTGGTAATATATGCTTCGAAAGATAAGTATTTTGCAAAGTGCAGTGTGGGTGCAAATCTGACAAATGAAATTGCAGATGGCGCCGGATTAAATCCGTAAGAGCAACAACTCCGACGCCAGCTGAAGGCTGGTGAGAGCATGCTGACAAAGGTGAGGCGGGAGAAGAACGATCTCCAAGATGCCAACACCAAGCTGGGCGTTGAACTGAAGGATGTTCGTGCCCAGCTGTTGGACTCCGTGAAGGAGAATCAGTGGCTTCGACGCGACATATATAGTAAGTGCTTAAGCGAACTTTGAAAAAAGAGTTCGGCGAGGAAGTCGACTAACAGAGGAATGTCTGTAGGCATGCTAACATGGCGTCCTGCAGAGGAAATGCCTGGTTCTACGGGTGACCTTCTTCTCGAGCTCTCACAACTGCATGAGCGAGTTCGGCAGGTGATGCAAAGCGTCGCCCAGGCCTTGTGGCCATCCGTCTCCATGCCCGAAGGCCTTGGAGAGCTTGTAGAGAAGCTTAAGGGAGCGCGGTGGCACTTCCGATTGTGGAAGATGTCGGCCTGCCGTCAAGGCGCCAGGGAGGCCTGGGCCATGGTGAAGACGCGGTACACGAAGGCTGACCCAAACCACATGGCCGAGGTCGGACCCGTGGGGCCCGATGGGAAGGAGATCCCTGTGAGCTTAGTATACGGCCAAGTAGAATTGGCCGCAAAGTATTCCCAACAGGACTGTAAACTAGACAGCCTGTTAGATGGTATTGAAGAGGAATACAATTAGTCAGATTGACTATGTAATTATAATTGACATGTGTAATGCCTTCTAGCCGGATTGTAGATCGTTTGTCATGGCCGACCTTTTCGCTTCAACCTCGGGACCTGACGGTCCGGAGTGTGTCCGAATACCCTCGCGGTTATATAAGAACCGGGGTATGCATGGAGACCAGGCGTAGGGGTCATTAGTGCTTGAACAGACAAGTACCCAACTAGTTATGTTATATTACATGGTTAGTAAGAAACATCTTCCAGGAAGAATAGTTCCGTTAGGGGTTCCTTTCCCTGGGAGGCATGTCCTAAAGTGCATGTCCATTCTACGAAAAGAGACGCAGGAAAAACATCTGGGGGCGTATAGATAAATAAGTGAAAAAAGATCATCTTTAGTTCACCGACCGAATATTCCCTTAAGAACGCTAGCTTTCGGCTTCACCCAGTCTGAGGTACACATCTGGCTGACCCGGCAGTAACAATCGCAGAGGTGCTCCCTTTACCACCTAGCTGAACAATCGGGAACATAGGGGTAAGCACAGGAGCCAGGCAACCCAGCTTGGCCAGAACTTAAGTCATATCGATGTATATAATGGTGAATAAAAGGTACATGCGGAAGTGTGACACATGTGTTGGGCATGAAGCCCGTATAAATAAGCTTCTGTTTAAAAAAGCCCCCAGGTTTAATGAGCGCGGATAGCGCGTCACTTTATGAGCCTTTGAAGGCTATAAGAGAAAGGGAGGAGAAGGAGAGAAATGTAAGACAGAAAGTATATAAAAAATGGACAGAGGAAGGAGACGAACACAGAGTCTGACGCTAGGCATAGAATCTTCGGAGACGGGCTGCGTTCCATGGGTTCGGCTCGAGTCGGTTATCCAATGCATCTCGCAGGCGGTACGCTCCACCAGTCAGGGCTTGGTCAATTATGAAAGGACCTTCCCACTTGGGCTTGAGTTTGTCCTTTTTCTTGTCCGGCAGGTGTAGAACTAATTCGCCAACGTTGTAATTTTTGGCCCGTACTTCTCTGCTTTGGTATCTTCGAGCCTGTTGTTGATAGAATGCGGAACGGGCTTTGGCCACGTCTCTCTCTTCCTCCAAGGTGTCCAAACTGTCCTGCCGATCGAGCTCGGCTTCTCTTTCTTCATACATGCGCACTCGAGGTGAGTCATGAATTATGTCGCAGGGCAAAACTGCCTCTGCGCCGTACACCATGAAGAATGGTGTGTATCCGGTGGTGCAATTCGGCGTGGTCCGCAACCCGCAGAGTACAGAGTCGAGCTCCTCTACCCAGTGCATATTAGATTCCTTAAGGGACCGCACTAATCTGGGTTTGATGCCACTCATGATAAGACCATTTGCATGTTCGACCTGGCCGTTAGTTTGTGGGTGATAGACAGAAGCATAATCGAGCTTGATGCCCATGTTTTTGCACCAGAGTTTTACCTCATCGGCCGTAAAGTTCGTGCCGTTATCAGTGATGATGCTGTGGGGGACGCCGTAATGGTGTACAACCCCGGATATAAAGTCTATCACCGGTCCGGATTCGGCCGTCTTAACAGGCTTGGCTTCTATCCATTTGGTGAATTTATCCACCATGACCAGTAAGTATTTTTTTTCTTGTGGGTTCCGCCTTTAAGGGGTCCAACCATGTCAAGCCCCCAGACCGCGAAGGGCCAAGTGATGGGGATAGTTTGGAGGGCGCTGGGTGGCATATGGCTTTGGTTTGCAAAAAGCTGGCAACCGACGCATTGTTGACTAAGTCCTGGGCGTCTGCCCGGGCCGTCGGCCAATAAAAGCATGTACGGAAGGCCTTGCTTACAAGGGACCGAGCTGCAGCGTGATGACCGCCGAGTTCGGCATGAATTTCAGCCAGGAGGTTCCGCCCTTCCTCTTCGGAGATGCACCTTTGAAGGACTCCGGTAGTGCTTTTCTTATAAAGCTCTCCCTCATGGACTTTATAGGCTCTAGATCGCCGCACTATGCAGCATGCCTCATTTTGGTCCTCAGGGAGTTCCTGCCTGGTAAGGTAGGAGAGGAATGGTTCTGTCCACGGGGCGATGACGGCCATTATTATGTGGGTTGAAGGTGTTATTTCATTGGCAGAGCCTCCAATTATGTCAAAGTGTTCGGTGTCAGGCAGTGCGGTTGCGTCCGGGCTGCTATTGCCAGGTTCCCCTTCCCATACTACGGACGGCTTGAACAACCTTTCCAAGAAGATGTTGGGGGGGACTACATCGCGTTTTTGCCGATGCGTTCCAGGACATCTGCCGCCTAATTATTTTCCCGGGCTATATGGTGAAATTCGAGCCCTTCAAACCGAGCTGACATTTTTAGGACGGCATTGCGATAAGCTGCCATTTCTGGATCCTTGGCATCAAAGTCTCCATTTATTTGGGATATTGTGAGATTCGAGTCCCCGCGCACCTCTAGGCGTTGAATGCCCATGGATACTGCCATCCGGAGACCATGTAAAAGGGCCTCATATTCGGCTGCGTTGTTGGAGTCTGTGTACATTATCTGGAGTACGTATTGAACTGTGTCTCCTATGGGGGACGTCAAAACGACACCAGCCCCTAGACCGGCCAACATTTTGGAGTCGTCGAAGTGCATGACCCAGTTTGAATATGTGCCGTACTCTTTAGGGAGTTCGGCCTCCGTCCATTCTGTGACGAAGTCGGCCAAATCTTGCGACTTGATAGCTCGCCGTGGCTTGTAAGTTATGTTGAACGGGAGGAGCTCAATGACCCATTTTGCAATCCGGCCCGTCGCGTCGTGGTTGTTTATAATATCGTTAAGTGGCACTTCCGAGGCTACTGTTATTGAACACTCTTGAAAGTAGTGTGGCAGCTTCCGGGATGCCATAAATACCGCGTATGCAATCTTTTGATAATGCGGGTACCGTGACTTGCACAGAGTAAGGACAGTGGACACATAGTAGATGGGCTTTTGAAGGGGGAATTTGTGTCCGTCCATTTCTCGTTCAACGACGAGCACTGCGCTTACGGCTTGATGGGTTGCTGCAATTTATAATAACATTGGTTCGCCAATGTTTGGCGCGGCCAGGACTGGGTTTGTTGCCAAGATGGCTTTTATTTCGTCGAGTCCGGCCGTGGCTGCATCCGTCCACTCGAGGTGTTTGGTGCACCGAAGGAGGCGGTAAAGGGGTAGGGCCTTTTCTCCTAAGCAGGAGATAAAGCGGCTTAGAGCCGCCACACATCCGGTTAATTCTTGTATTTGTTTGAGGTCCTTCGAGATATCCAATTGTGACAGAGCTCGGATCTTGGCTAGATTTGCTTCAATTCCTCTACCGTATACAATGAAGCCCAAGAGCTTTCCGGCTGGAACGCCGAAAACGCATTTTTCTGGGTTGAGCTTGATGTCGTATGTTCGGAGGTTATCGAATGTTAGCCTCAAGTCGTCTACTAGAGATTCGACATGTCTTGTTTTAACGACCACATCATCTACGTATGCCTCCACTGTTTTGCCGATCTGGTTTGCCAGACATGTCTGAATCATGTGCTGATATGTTGCGTCGGTGTTTTTGAGCCCGAAAGGCATTGTGTTGAAGCAGAATGGGCCGTATGGTGTGATGAATGCCCTTGCAGCTTGGTCTGACTCTGCCATCTTTATTTGATGGTAGCCGGAGTATGCGTTGAGGAAACACAATGAATCGTGTCCCACAGTAGCGTTGATAATTTGATCGATGCGGGGGGGAGGGAAGGGATCCTTTGGGCAAGCCTTGTTAAGGTCTTTGAAATCAACGCACAGGCGCCAGGATTTGTCCTTCTTTGGTACCATCACCAGGTTTGCTAGCCAATCCCGGTGTTTTATATCTTTGATGAATCCGGCCTCCAATAGCTTGGCTAGTTCCTCTCCCATGGCCTGTCTCTTAGGTTCGGAAAAACACCGAAGAGCCTGTTTGACTGGCTTGAATCCTTTTAGGATATTTAAGCTGTGTTCAGCCAGTCTGCGTGGGATTCCTGGCATGTCTGAAGGGTGCCAGGAGAAAATGTCCGAGTTCTCTCGTAGGAACTCTCGCAGTGCGGCGTCTACATCAGGGTTTAACTGTGCCCCGATGGAAGCTGTTTTATTGGGGTCCGTAGGATGGACCTGGAATTTGACTATTTCGTCCGCCGGTTTAAAGGAGGTGGACTTGGATCTTTTATCGAGTATCACATCGTCCCTATTCACCATGGAGCGCAGCGTAGTCAGTTCCTCAGCCGCTAGGGCTTCGGATAGCGCCTCGAGGGCCAGTGCGGTTGTCTTGTTTTCGGCGCGGAGTGCTATGTTCGGATCACTAGCGAGAGTGATGATTCCGTTAGGCCCGGGCATCTTGAGCTTCATGTACCCGTAATGGGGTATTGCTTGGAAGACTGTAAACGCTTCCCGCCCTAGCAGAGTGTGATATCCGCTACTGAATGGGGCCACCTGGAACATGACCTCTTCGGACCTGTAATTATCCGGCGTGCCGAACACCACATCTAGTGTGATTTTTCCTGTACAGCGCGCTTCCCGACTGGGGATTATTCCTCTAAAGGTTGTGCTACTTCGCTCAATGCGGCTTCAGTCTATTTCCATTTTTTGAAGGGTTTCCTCATAAATGAGGTTCAATCCGTTGCCTCCATCCATGAGTACCTTGGTAAGACGAAAGTCGTCCACTATTGGACTGAGGACCAATGAGGCTGGTGCTCGGGCTGTTCGGAATTTAGGTTCATCACTGGCGTTAAAAGTAATAGCCGTGTCACTCCATGGGTTTATTGTTGCTACTTGGTAGACTTCGGCAAGGCCGCGGAGTGTTCTTTTTCGCATATTATTTGATGCGAAAGTCTCGAAGACTGTTAATACCGTACTGGTTTCTCTGGGGTGGCTTTCTATGGCTTCTGGAATTAGAAGATCTTCGCCAATTTTTGCCACCTGCCGGAGTTTCCAACATGCTCTAAGGCTGTGAGTTGGTCTGGTGCCCTCTGCACTGTGAATTTTACAGGGTCCATCAAGCCATCATTCCAGTACGGTTCCATGCCCTGTAGAGGGCTTTTGCTTTTTGGTATTGAACCCGGGTGTCTGGCGATGATGCACCCTTTTATTTCGGACTGGGTTTGTATTCAAGGCCGGATTGTCCCAAAATTTTATTTCGGTTTTCCAGGCGCTTTCCATCGCACAGTACTTTCGTACTATGGACGCCAAGTCAGCGAAGCGTGTAATATCACGGCGACTTATGGCGTTGAGGATTCCCTTGTCCGTGCAATTATTGCAGAAGAATGAAATTGCGTCTTTCTCGCGGCAGTCCTTTATCCTGTTCATAACCAGGAGGAATCTGGCCCAGTAATGATGTACTGTTTCTTCGGGCTCTTGCCTAATTTGGGATAGATCGCTTATGTACGGGTGGGTGGGTGGAATCAAATCCGAAACCTCACCCAATCTGAGACGCAGGGGCCAAGGAGTTTCCGAACTCGGAAGTTTGGATTCCTGGATGTTGCCCAATGAATCTAGCCCGTCGCCTGACTTTAAGTTCAGGTCTTGAGTGATGTCCTCCCCTCCACGGGTATCCGGCTTGGAGGGATCGGGAATCCGGACATAACTAGTCCTTAAGATAGATGAAGGGTCGCCGCACTGTCCCTCTACCACGGCAACGTGATGGGTGACCTGGGGAGAGCTAATCTCTCTCAGATCGGGTTTAGGCCTAATCTGGTCGTAATCCGTAGCGACTCCCAGGGCGGCGATGCGATCCAAGAGCACGTTTAGAGAAGAGAGCTCCATTGGATGTAGCTGCTCGGCGAATTCCGAGCTGACGTGAAGATTGCTTTCGATGACCCGAGAGGTCATCGTCGGCGCAGCAGCCGAACAGGTGGTCATAAGGAAACCACCTAGCCGGAGAGTTTGGCCGACAGCCAAAGCTCCCTTAGCAACGGTGCCGTCTTTAAAGACGGGATGAGGCATCCTTCCTGATGGCGACGGCATAGAGGAACTCTCAATGAAAGCACCAATGTCGGTGTCAAAACCGGCGGATCTCGGGTAGGGGGTCCCGAACTGTGCGTCTAGGCCGGATGGTAACAGGAGGCAGGGGACATGATGTTTTACCCAGGTTCGGGCCCTCTTGATGGAGGTAGAACCCTACGTCCTGCTTGATTGATATTGATGATATGGGTAGTACAAGAGTAGATCTACCACGAGATCAGAGAGGCTAAACCCTAGAAGCTAGCCTATGGTATGATTGTTGTCCCTACGGACTAAAACCCTCCGGTTTATATAGACACCGGAGAGGGCTATGGTTACACAGAGTCGGTTACAATGGTAGGAGATCTACATATCCGTATCGCCAAGCTTGCCTTCCACGCCAAGGAAAGTCCCTTCCGGACACAGGACGAAGTCTTCAATCTTGTATCTTCATACTCCAGGAGTCTGGCCGAAGGCATAGTTCGGCTATCCGGACACCCCCTAATCCAGGACTCCATCAAGCACCCTCAAGAACTTCTTTAAAATAGTGCTCGGCAGCCACTCGGCCTATGGCCGAACCCTGCGCCGCAACAGTGGTAGCATCCATCTCCGCCCAGTATGCTTTGACATGGGCAAGGGCCATCCGCAAGCCCTCTATGCACGCCGACCTCTTCATCGCATTGATGCACGGCACCGCACCAAGGAACTGCTGCACCAGGCTAGAATAGCTGTTCGGCTTTGGCCTTTCCGGCCACAGCTGATCCACGACAGACCTCATGGCGAGTCCGGACAACCTATTGAGTTCGGCCCATTTGGCTAGCTGATCAGTCAATGGAAGAGGACGCTCTGGAACATTAAACTCCTACCAGAACAGCTTGTCCACTTCACGATCTGTTTGATCTCGAAAGTATCCGGCCGCATCGACAGCGCTCGCCGCCAAGTCCATATATGCGTCTGCCGAACTCCACAGCCGATCCAGAGGGGCATACCGCGGATCTCTGAACTTCCTTCGCAGCATAAAGGGCTTCCCAGCCGCAATATCCCCGGCTTCACGCAGTTCCTCCTTCTTCGCTCTCATGGCAGAGCGGGTGTCCTTGGTCGCCATTGTGGCCTTCTCGAGGTCCGTCGCCCTCGCCCGGTTTTCTTCTTCAAGGAATTGGCAGCGGTCGGCAGTGTCTTTTAACTTTAGAGCCATCTTGGCCATTTTATCTTTGCTCTCGCAATGTGCAGCCTTTTCGGCTCTTAACTCTTCGGCCGCCTTTAAAGCGGTCGCATTACTAATCTTTGCTTGTTCTTTGGCTCGGGCAAGCTCCGCCCGAAGGGTCTCCACGGTGGCAGCTCCATCTGCAGTCACAACATATTAAAGATACTGGCATTATGCTGCTCTTACTATGTGACATTCACTAGCAAACATTACTTACCCTGTGCCTCGTCAAGCCGCTTGTTAACAAGCTCAATGTCGGCATCTGCCGCATCCAGTTGCCGCTTTAGTTCGGCAAACCCATAAGTCCGGTGTGCCACCGGAGCTTCCACCACCTGCACATAAAGCGGTATGGTTATTACCTGGGACTACGATCCTCTGTTTGCCGCCGTCCTCGGTGACAACCAGAGTCTCAGGGGCTACTATCTGCACAGGGCACACCTAAAAATGTGCAGTACTATCACAAATGTACATCATTTTACGTACCTCAAAGCCCTTCAGTAGACTCATAAAGGCGTCATGCAACCCACTTTCGGTGGACGAAATCCTTTCCATCACCGTACCCATCAACGTACGGTGTTGTTCCGAGATGATCGCTCACTTTAGCAGATCCCTCAGTGCGTCCGACCACATACCAGACGGCGCCGGACTCCTTTGTTTGCTCTCTTCAAGAGCTGGATGCTGGGGACTCCGGGTGACTATAGGATTATCTTCTGGCCTCACCAGATCTGGAGAGGCCCTCCTTGACGACACTTCAAGGTCGCCCACCTCTTGAGTGGGGGAGTCCGGGGGAGGCGTTTTGCTCTCCATCATCTCCGGAAGAAGATCCCCCAAAGACGAGCTCTGTTGAGAAGGGCTAAGATCCGAACTACAAGATAAACGCTTCGGTCATTTTCCTCGGAAGTAAGGTAGAATATCTTTACTATTAAGTATTTTTTGATCACTTACGGCTCGTTAGAGGGCTGATCCCCGCGTGGACTTTGTGCGGCAAAAGCACCCTCCGAGGTAGGACCCTCTGGTGGAGACTTCTTCTCCCGTTTGGAAGCCTTGGTTTCCGGATCTTCAGAGGCAGTCCTCTTCCTTCCCCGAAACGAGAGAGGGTCAGATTCTTCCCCTTGGTTATCCTCCTTCATGGAGGCTCTCATTCCCTCGGTTGGAATTGGTAGCGATGGGGGCCCGCTTTCGCCCTCATTATTCCCCCCTTTATCTTCCTTGGAGGGCTCCGGGCAAGGTGCTAGCTCGAGCATCTTTTCCAGTACCGGATTATCCAAACTCTCAGGAAGGGGGGCCGAACACCGAATCATCTTCGCCTTTGTTAGCCAGTCCTGGTCAAAGAGCGATTTCTCAGAATGACGTCATGATAAATGAAAGACGGTGTGTTCGGCTAGAGGATTACTTACTTGGTCGGCGGTGCGGTTGCTGCTCAGGCCCACGTCCTCGATAGTATCCGGACACTCTATTTGGGGTCCGAAGAATGATTTATACATCTCCTCGTGCGTCAGGCCGAGGAAATTTTGAATAGTGCATGGTCCTTCTGGGTTGAACTCTCACATGCGGAGGGGCCGGAGTTTGCAAGGCTGGACTCGACGAACCAGCATGACTTGCACCACCGTAACCAGACCGAAATCTCCTTCGAATAGATCTTGAATGCGGCTTTGCAGTATAGGCACGTCCTTGGCTAGATCCCAGCTCAGCCCTCTGCTAATCCATGACATCAGTTGTGGTGGAGGGCCCGAGCGGAAAGCAGGGGCAGCCACCCACTTGGCACTTCTGGGAGCTGTGATGTAAAACCACTCCCGTTGCCATAATCCGGAAACCTCTGGAAAGGAACCCTTTGGCCATGGAGCTCCAGCGATCTTACTTATTAATGCGCCTCTGCACGCTACATGCTGCCCCTCGACCATCTTCGGCTTCACGTCAAAGGTCTTGAGCCATAGGCCGAAGTGAGGGGTAATGCGGAGGAAGCCCTCACATACGACAATAAATGCCGAGATGTGGAGAAAGGAGTCCGGGGCTAGATCATGGAAATCTAGCCCGTAATAGAATATCAAACCCCTAACGAAGGGATCCAGAGTGAGGCCTAGACCTCGGAGGAAGTGGGAGATGAACACAACATTCTCGTTGGGTTCGGGAGTAGGGACGACCTGCCCTTGGGCAGGCAACCGATGCGAAACCTCGGCGGTCAGGTATCTGGCCTCCCTCAACTTCTTGATATCCTCTTCCGTAACGGAGGAGGGCATCCACCGGCCTTGAAGGCTAGATCCGGACATAATTGATGGTCCGAAGCACCTGACCTGGGCTTTGGGTGTTAGAACTCGAGGAAGGGGAAGGATTCGATTGAGCACGGGAGGGAAAAAGTAAAAGCCTTGTCCCTTTATAAAGAGGGTGAATATCAAGCGTCCTCCTAGTGGCCGTTTGGGACTTGCCTAAAATCTAGGAGTCCTAGGCATGGTTGGGTTACCCATGACCGTATTGATGAGAATCCCGTAATTAGGGGAACACGATCTCTGCTTTGACAAGACATGTCAAGAAACCGCCTCGCGTTATGTGTGGAGCTGGTTGAAGAAAAACGGTTCGAATAATCACCGAGCCATGGCCTGATGTCATGTTGCCAAAGCGTGTCATCAGATTAAGATTTGTGGAAATATTATTCTCTCTACGGTGGTATGCGGAATTTATTTTGTAGGGTCGGACACTATCCTTGTATTCAAATTCTTCCGTGATGTATTCGGAGGAGGAACCCGCCTTGCAATGCCGAAGACAATACTGCGCGCCGGACTCATCGTCATTGAAACCTGGTTCAGGGGCTACTGAGGGAGTCCTGGATTAGGGGGTCTCTGGACAGCCGGACTATATCCTTTGGCCGGACTGTTGGACTATGAAGATACAAGATTGAAGACTTCGTCTCATGTCCGGATGGGACTCTACTTGGCGTGGAAGACAAGCTAGGCAATACGGATATGGATATTTCCTCCTTTGTAACCGACCTTGTGTAACCCTAACCCTCTCCAGTGTCTATATAAACCGGAGGGTATAGTCCGTAGGACAACATACAATCATACCATAGGCTAGCTTCTAGGGTTTAGCCTCTCCGATCTCGTGGTAGATCAAATCTTGTAATACTCATATCATCAAGAATAAATCAAGCAGGACGTAGAGTTTTACCTCCATCAAGAGGGCCCGAACCTGGGTAAAACATCGTGTCCCCTGCCTCCTGTTACCATCCGCCTTAGACACACAGTTCGGGACCCCCTACCCGAGATCCGCCGGTTTTGACACCGACAGTCGCCTTTTTATTCTTCCTGGGCCTAGGAGCCACATCTTCATCGTCATCTGGGAGATCGATGACGTTGGGCGGAGCTGCGGAGAAGATCAGTCGACTCTAAAGCAAACCGCCAGAATTCAATCGACCGAGCAGTCAAGAGCAAGATCATAATAGTTTTTACCTGGGTTGGAGGTGACCGCATCTTCCATCTCCTTGTCTCGGTACTGGAGAGAAGAGGTTCCTGATGTAGCAGCACTGCAAAGACCCGCACCCAGTCGGTTACGTTCTGTTGCTCGAGTCGATGAAAAGAACAAGTCAGATGATTACCCGGAGATGGTAGGGATGGTCACTTTGCTCCTGGGCATAGCTTTTGGCAATTTGGAGGAGGTGGCTTTCGGTGCTCTTGGCGCTAGAGGCGGCACAACCTTGGGCTGCTTCGGAACCTTCTCAATCAGCACTGGGGAGGACGTCCTGGGGCGCTTCGAAGACTGCCCAGTGGGCGCAGTCACCAGGTCCGGAGTGCTCGCTGGGTCGTGAGCATGTTTGGATCTCATCTCCCTGCGAGGAGGCGAGTCGACCTCTTCGTCATCAGTCGATTCGTCGCTCCCTTCGTCCTCCTCAGCATGCGAGCGCCACTCGCCGCTCTCTCCCCCTCTCGCTCCTTCCTCGACGTCTTGCTCCTGCACTCCATTGGGCATCGAGTACATGTCAATGAGGGCCTGAAAAGACAACGATCAAAAGAAATTCAGTCGACCATCAACAAGGTGTCACACAGTGAATCAGAAAGATACTTGGTAAAATAGAATCATACCTGCTCCGACTAGCGCGAGTGGTCGAAAGGAATCACCCTCCTAGACCCCCGGGGGTTGTCTTTGTTGCTGGTGATTCCCATCAGCCACTTCTCCAAGATGTCCTCGCTGACGGCCTCCGGGTGGATCCAAGTGGAGTCCTCAAGTCCAGAGTACATCCACATCGGATGGTCACGGGCCTGAAGCGGTTGGATGCGTCGATCGAGAAAGACCTCTAGTAGGTCCATCCCAGTCACCCCGTCATGAACGAGTTGGACGACTCGCTCGACCAGCACCTTGACATGCGCCTTCTCTTCTAGGACCACCTTCAGGGAGGAGGGCTTCTCCAGTCGAGCCAGAGAAAAGGGAGGAAGTCCAGTCGACTGACCCGGGGTCGGCTGGTCCTTACAGTAAAACCAAGTCGACTGCCAGCCCCGGACCGAGTCGGGAAGGATCATTGCTGGGAAGGTGCTCTTGTTCCTCATCTGGATCCCCAGGCCCCCGCACATCTGGATCAGGTGCGTCCTCTCATCACTCGGATTGGCCTTTTTGACCGGCTGGGAGCGGCAGGTGAAGATGTGTTTGAAAAGACCCCAGTGCGGTCGACAGCCCAAGAAATTTTCAAACATTGACACGAAAGCAGCCAGATAGACTATGGTGTTTGGAGTGAAGTGGTGGAGCTGAGCCCCAAAGAAGTTCAAAAAGCCCCGAAAGAAAGGATGGGGAGGCAGAGAAAATCTGCGATCGACGTGGGTGGCGAGGAGAACGCACTCACCCTTCCTTGGTTGCGGCTCGGTCTCGTTCCCCGGGAGCCGCGCCAATTTGTGGGGGATCAGTGCCCCCTCCACCAGGTCGTCGAGGTCGTCCTGGCTGATCGTCAGTGGATCCAGTCACCCTGGATCCAGCCCGGCGGCAGGCCGGATCTCGACGAGGATCCACCCCGGCTAGTCCGCTTGCTCTTCGCCTTCGCAGTCGCCTTCTTCGCGCGCTCCAGCGCCACCGTCTTCTCTTTTCCCATGGCGGCAGACCGAGTTCGAGCGAGGGTTCGGCGACGAGAGCAGAAGCGAACATGGTGGAGAGGTCGAAGGAAGAAGAAAAGAGAATGGGAGCGCACGGGGCAGAGACCCGGTCCGGTGCCTTTTATAAGGTCATTCCCCGAGGGACTGACTGGTAGGCCCAGACGATCTAAACAAATCCCGCAACAGTCGCGCACGTAGTACGTGGCGAAAAAGGTGGCGTGGAGATCGAGGAGACTTGCCTAATCCGTCCCGATTACCACGGCCCCGCCCGTCTGGTGCGCTTCCCGAAATTTGAATCCCGCGAAATCCGTGGAGAGCAGAGCAACTTGTCAGACTGAAAGAATCCTCTACATTATCATTCGGAATTCTACCGTGAAAATTCACTTGACAAAAACCAAGAATGGACCAAGGCGACTGAAGAAGAAGTTGACATTGTCTCCTCAGTTCATGGCTCCAGAACAAGTTATACTCACAGTACGAAGAATGAGTCGGAAGTGTTCTCAACTCCTTCCCCACTCAAACCCTGATCCATTCGGGGGTTAATGACGAAGATATGTACCTAGGGTAGGGTCATGGATCTGTCCAAGATGCCCTCCCCAAGGACATCTCTAAAAGAACCAGAAGCAGTCGGAAAGAAATCATCATCCACCCGACCATGAAGTTATGTCCCACTCGACAGCCTTGAAGACACTCGACCATGCGAACAACCATTCGACCGTCAGAAGACATGAAGACACTCACTCTGCAACGGTCGAGACTTAAATCATAGCTTTATGGTCATTTATAGCACTTTACTCCGGACGTTACCAGTAACGCTCCTCCTTTATGAACATTGAACCCTGTGTAACGGAGGGGAGCTGGGGTCCTGGCGCACTCTATATAAGCCACCCCTCTCCTCTAGGACAAGGGTTCGCACCTTTTGTAATTCACACGCGTATATCCAGTCGACCGCCTCCAGGCTCCGAGACGTAGGGCTATTACTTCCTCCGAGAAGGGCCTGAACTCGTAAAACTCGCGTGTACAGCTCCTTCATAGCTAGGATCTTGCCACTACATTCCTACCCCTCCCTATTCTACTGTCAGGCTTAGAACCACGACACCCACCTATTTCCACGCCGAGATCGAGCGTGCACGGGCGTCCCTGACGGCCGCGGAGCGGGCGCTCCCAGAGTACGCCGCCGACAACCACGCGGCGTGGGCGGCGTACTTCGAAGGCCGGCAGGAGGAGCGGCTCGCCTCCACCAACAACGCGTCGGTGCTGCGCGGCCGCAACAACAGCAAGGACCGTCGCCTGTGGTGGGGCGTCCCGGGCCGCACGCTCAGCGGCGTCCTCGCGCACCTCGAGGGCGGCAATGAACTGCCGTTCGAGTACCCGACCACTCGGAGCGGAGGCACATGGCTGCCGAGGAGGATGATGGGATGGTCATCCTCCTCTTCCTCCTCCTCCTGATCCTCCTCTCACTCCTCCGGCGCGCCGGCATTTGTCAGCGTCAAGCCAGAGCCGTCCGAGATGCCGCTCGGTAGGCGCACCAATGGCGCCGGCCTCGTCATCAACGACGGCGGCCGTGGCTCCTCCTCCTCGGTCACTCCTCGCCTGGTCAAGCCGAAGAGGGAGCCAGGGCTGGCGACGGTGAAGCCGGAGCCGGGGCTCGTGTCGAGGAAACTGATCCTCGAACACCTATGGGGCCGGCGGACCGGGCCCCTTTCGGTTCAGCGGGGGGCGGAGATCGCACGAAGAGCAGATCGAGGCGAGGCACACGAGCAGTTTACCCAGCTTCGGAGCTCTCCGGGGAGATAACACTCCTACTGCTGCTTGTTTGGTTGTATTATCTGGTGTTCTTGCTCTCCAAAGCGAGGGTGTGATGTTCTCTGGGCTACGGATGGATCGAAGCAAACAGTCTGAGGCTTCGAACCTATCAGCCGAACCCCCTCTACGTTGCGCATGGGCCTCCTTTTATACGCTAAAGGGGTCACCGACAGGTGGCAACGCAGAGGAGGGTAAAAACGTAAAAAGCGAGGTAGTTGATACAGTTGCTTGTACAGTGCATCCTACCTAACCCTGACGGCAGGGGACAAGGGCATTAAATGCCCGTATGAGTCGTCCGAACAGTGCAGAAAAGGACCGTTAGGGGCGCCACCGTTCGCCACGATGGCCATCTTGTCAGCTTCGCATGCCACTGCGCACCGCTGGCTGCACAGCCTCCCGCCACGCACGTCCGGAGAGGCCCCCAGAGCGACACGTTGGTGGATGCACTGGAGCGTGGACGCAGAGTGGCCGCCTGCCGCGGCAAGCGCCTTGCCGCTGTTGTTATCTTGTCGGGTCCGGAAGCTTGTCGCTCACCGGGCTTCGAGGTACCTTGGTTTGTCTTCCCGGCAAGCTCCTCTTGCCGGGGTCTTGTCTCCTTAGCTTAAATACTTTGTTCTTGGATGGCTCCAAGGGAACCATGGGGGATCTTGGCGATCACCCGGCAAGCCTTTGCCGCGGGGGGGCTGCAACTGCCCGTGCACAAGTTCGGGGTACTAGGGTACCCCTATTCTAGTACACCGACAGGAGCCCCCGGGCCTGGGCCAGACACGGTGCCGAGCGCTGTTGGGCCAGGCCCAAGACAGGGCACGGGCACACGCGGGCTGGGCCATGCCAAATCTTGTTCCGTATCCACCGCACTCTCCCATAATGGCACGCGTTGATTGCGGCATCGTGGGAGAGATCGTGGGTGGTTGTTTAAGCGGAAGGCCGAAACGTCTGCCCCGTCCCTCTTTATAAGTAGAGGAAGCAGGGGCAGTTCGTTCCCCCTTGCTGCTTGCTGCTACTCCTTCTTCACAAACTCCGCCGCTCCCCTCTTCTTCTCGAAACCGAGAGAGCAGTGCTCCGCCCCCCCCCCTCATTGCCACCAGCATCACCACGTTGTCGACCTTCTCCACCACCTCCGCCATGGCCCCGAAAGCCGACAAGGGAAAGGGCGTGAAGTCGGCCGAGGCGCAGCGGCTCGCGGCGCTGCAGAAGGAGCGGGCGATCTTCACCCCCCAGCTCGGCGTGCAGGAGCTGAGGGAGTACTTTTACCTCTTTTGGGCGATGGAGACGCGTGCGCATCCGCGCACAAGGGTACTCCCGGCCGCTGCCTCAGAGTCGGCTCCAAATGGGTACCCGTTCTTCCCGCTATTCTTCTACTGTGGGCTCTGCCCGCCCTTCTCGGAATTATTTTGTGACATTATGAACACGTATGGCTTCCGCCTCCTTGACTTCACCCCCAATGCTGTCTTGACCATGGCAGTTTTCGCACACTTGTGCGAAAACTTTGTCGGAGTCCACCCTAGTGTAGCCCTTTTCCGCCACTTCTTCATACCTCGGGTAGAGAAAGGAGAGCCGCTTGCCGGAGGGATTGCCTGGGTCTCGAGAGTCGGCAAGAAAGAGGCGTACTTGGAGGGTGAGCTTCGCAGCAAGTGGGAGGAGTGGAGAGCGGAGTGGTGTTGGATCGTCGAGGAGGATCCGCAGCCCTTCACCGCCGTGCGCCAAACTCCAATAGTGCGCGGCGATGACTGGAGCAACATGGCCCCGGAAGACGAGAGGCTGAAGATCGCCATCACTAGGATTCTTCGCCTCAGGCTTGCCGGGCTCACCGTAGGTGCTGTCGGGGCAGATTTCCTCCGCCGCCGCATTGCCCCCCTGCAGGAGAGGAGGAGGCCCGCCTGGGAATTTAAGAATTCGGTGGACATCATGAGGCTGTGGCCGGGCCTCAACTACAACTTCACTGTCTTGGAGTTGGATGCAATGCTCTTGGAGTTATTCAAACGCGACCCCCAGCACCCATTCACACTGCCGAGGGGCGTAGTTCCTTTGTGCAATAACTCTTCGCTTGATCGGATCCGCGCCATGATGCCGTTGTGCGATTTACACGGCATCGTCCCAACTTGGCAAGAGCCTGCGGACGATGTTGTGCGAGCGTTCTTTGACACCTTGGAGGAATTGCCGGTCCGCGCCGACGAGCAGAAGAGCCTCACCCGCGACACCACTGACGAGGAGCTGCAACTCATCGCTACTAGGGCGGAAGAGGCTGCGGCCGCAGCTGCTGCGGGTGTGTTTGGGTTCACCGTGGAGGAGGCAGAGGCTGCAGAGGCGGCAAACCTTGCCGAACGCACGGAGTTCATGGGCGAGGAGGAGCCTGCCGGTTCTGAAGCCGAGTCGAGCGAGGCCGGCGAGGAGGAGGCTGAACCTTCAGAGAGCTTGCCGCAGGCGGAGCCCCCGGCCCCGCCAAGGAGGCGCCTTCGCAGGGCCGGGGACGCAGCAGGGCGGCAGCCGGCTCCATAGCCACCGAGCCACGCGACGCGCTCTACCGCGGCAAGCAATGTTGCCGCGGGAGCGCCTCACGCAACAGCGGCAACTAGAGCGGGATCTTCCTGGGCCGCCGCCGCCGCCCCCGCCAAGCGGGCAAGGGATCCTACTCCTCCACCTCGCCGCACCGGAGGAGGGCCGGACTTCGATCTTTCCGCGCTCAGCTCCGATGAGAAGGAAGAAGAGTGAGTTTCTTTGGCGCCCTTATAATCCTTCAATCTTGCTGTTTATATCTTGTATCTGACTTGCTCCAATCTGGACTCTTTTTCTTTTCAGAACACTGGCCCAGAGAGCGGCAAAGAGAGCCAAGGCCGCGGTGATCGTCATCGAGGATGACCCCATCGCGTCGGCAGGAGGTGGGTCCGAGATCACCCCTCGGAGCATCCCCCAGCGCAGCCCCCAGCGTAAGTTCATAGTTTAGCCTTCTGCTGTCGGGCGCGCTTGAGTGCTTTTTCCTTTGTTGATATCTTGCTTGTTGACTTGTGCAGGAGCAGAGCAGCCTCATCATGAGCGCCCGGAGGCCGGTCCCGAAGTGCCACCTGCTTCGACTGCGCCGTCAAGGGAGGAGTCCCCGGCAAGGGAGCGCTCTCCGGCAAGGGGGGACTCTCCGGCAAGGGACGGCACTGCTGATCCTGCGGCGACCGAGGCCGCAACTGAAGATCTTGGCGCAGGTAATCCACTTGCCCTAAAACTTTCCCTTGGGTTCTGCTTCTTCTGTTTTTCTTTCCTTGAATTTTTGATTGATTTTCCTCCCTTCTTCGTTCTTCAGACCCATCTTCGGCTGAGCCAATGGAGACAGAGGGCGCCGGCGAGGAAGGTGCCGGTGCTGATGAGACCGCCGGCGAGGAGGCCGCCGGGGCTGCTGCTGCGGAAGCCGGCGAGGGATCGGGCGATCGCACTGACGACCCTGAGGCCGCAGGAGCGCCGGGCGCTGCACCGACCGCCGAACCCTTTGCCGCTTCCGCGGAGCCGGACTCCGAGGAGCCCCAGCCCGGCGCCTACTTGCAGGCCGGTGACAACATCTTCATCAAGCTACCCTGGGCGTCGAGCTCCAGGGCGCCAGTCGAGGGGGAGACTTTCGACGGGGAGGTTCTCGCCTCTGCTGGGCTGTCATTGGTTGACGCACCCGGCAGCAGCAGTGGCGAGCCTGAGGAGGAGCACCTGCTGCGGAAACTGCTGTCACTCTACCGCACCCGGCAAGCCAAGCTGGCTTCCCGGGAAGCGCTTGTCGCGAAGGCGGGAGTTGACATGGAGAAGCGCGCGGAGGAGCTCCGGAGCCAAAATCAAGAAGCTCTTCGATCCCTGGCGCAGGAGTGGGAGCGAGTAGACGAGGAGCGCACGGCCTTTCTTCTCGAGAAGGCCGAGGCGGAGGAAGAACAAAGGCTTGCTGCCGAGAAGCAGTCCGCGCGGGAAGGCGAGCTAGTGCAGCGGAAGGCCCACCTCGATAGCTACAAAGAAGAGCTCGCCGAGCGCGAGCGAGCACTTGGCGGGGCGCTCAAGGAGGCAAAGGATGCCGCGGCAACTGCAGAGGCCGCCAAGAGGGAACTAGAGGAGAAGGTGGCGCGGCTGGAGGCCGAAATTGGGAAGAGTGGCGAGGAGCTTGCCGCGCTCAAGCGTGAGCGCGAGAAGGATGCTGCCGCCCATGGTGAGCTGCAAGGCCTTCTCGCTGAGAGGGGCAAGGAGCTCAGCGCCGCCAAGGATTCCAAAGCAGACCTAGAGCTGAAGCTGGCCACGCTGACGCAGACGCTGGAGGCCGCCAAGGAGCGGGAGAAGACCTTGGCGAAGAAGGTCAAGGCTGACGAGGCGCTGCTGGAGAGCATTGCAGTCACCCAGAACTCCTTCAGAGACACAGTGGAGCACTGGACTGAGGGTCTGGTGAACACTGCCGCCGTCATCAACGAGGAGCTGGCGCAGCTGGGGATGGAGGACTTTGGGTATCCTTCCGACGAGAGCCTTCAACCCAGCGCCAAGCTCAGTCTATTCTTCAAGGGCGTGGCGACGACACTCCAGCGGCTCCGGGAGAGGATCCCAAAGCAGCTGGCCGACGAGTCGCGCAAAATCTGCGTTGGGGTTCTCCAGAAGGTGCTGATGAAGGTGGCCTTCCGCAACCCAGGCCTCAGCTTCACCAACGTCCTCCGATCCTTGCTGCCTGACGCCGATCTGGACGCCCTCAAGGCCCTTGTCGCACCCATTGTGGACAAGGTGAGTGAGATCAAGCGAGTCGAGGGCGGGCGCGTAGATTAGGCCGCCCATTTCTTCTTTTCCCTTGTCGCTGTTAGTCATGTCATGAAAACAGTGTATTAGAGCTGCGACAAGTTATCTTTGTAATATAACTTTATTTCTGTCTATCAATTGCAATGTTATTTCCTCTACTAGATTCCTCCCTTTGTATGTTTTCACCCTACGCTTCTAGGGAACTTGTCGGCGCAGGCGCCCAAGCCGCAAGCGCTGAGTGCGGAACTTCAGCAACCTGCTGGCGGCACTGCTTCCGACAAGAAACCTTGTCGTGACTAGATGCAGCACGCTTAAGCTGTTGAGCGGACTCGAAACAAAGTAAGGGCGCAACTAGCCACGAGTTGGTTCCTCCGCGCACAGGTTTTCCATACAAAGCACGGTCGTTCGAGGAAGATAACTTAAAAATTTAAAAACTGATTGCTCAAACTTTGGCAACTTAGCTTTTCTGTCGCTTGCTTTCCGGTAAGGCGAAACTTCCTTGAACGATGCCCGATCCACACCATTATCTTCTCCTTTCCCCCCGGCAAACTTGTGTGCGAGAGAACCTTCTTTTCCTTTAAAAGAAAAAGAAAGAAGAGAAAATAATAATATGGAGCACTTCGGCTCGTTACTGCTTACCGGATGTAAGTGCTGCACAAAGTGTCAGATAATCACGTGCAAGAAAGGAACTAACGCATGAAATGGACAAGCTGTGCGGAGCACATGGGTTTTATCTGCGCCCGGCTTTGTACAAAGGATTACATGCAACAGCGGCAAGACTTGTACAAAAGGTGGTTGCCAGAACGGGTTCCGGCAACCGCGCCTTATGGGAAAAACTTACGAAGATGTTCTAAGTTCCAGGAGCTGCTCACTGGAATGCCATCTTCGGTCTCAAGGCGGACAGCGCCAGGCCTTGTGACTCGTCTCACCCGATAAGGGCCTTCCCACTTCGGCGTCAACTTGTTGGAACTCTTGGCGGACTGAACGCGCCGAAGAACAAGGTCGCCTTCCTCGAAGCTTCTGGCTTTAACTTTGCGGCTATGAAAGCGGCGCAAAGCTTGCTGGTATCGAGCAGCTCGTACAGCAGCCTGAAGACGATCTTCCTCAAGGAGCAGCGCATCGTCTTGCCGCAGCTGTTCTTGCTCAAGCTCATCATAAGCGAGCACTCGAGGTGATCCGTATACGAGTTCCGTGGGGAGAACTGCCTCTGCTCCATAGACTAGAGCGAAAGGTGTCTGGCCAGTGGCTCGATTTGGCGTCGTTCTAATCGACCAGAGAACCACTGGCAGCTCCTCGATCCAGTTCCTTTCGAACCTGTGCAGCCTGTCGAAAGTTCTGGTCTTGAGCCCGCGCAGCACTTCAGCATTTGCCCTCTCTGCTTGACCGTTGCTTCTCGGATGAGCAACAGAAGCGAAGCAGACCTTGGCACCAAGGTCTTGGACGCACTGCATGAAGGTGCGGCTCGTGAATTGCGTGCCGTTGTCGGTGATGATCCTGTTAGGGATCCCGAAACGGCAAACAATTGACCTGAAGAACTTGACTGCTGACTGTGCTGTCACCTTCCTCACTGGCTGCACTTCCGGCCACTTTGTGAACTTGTCGATTGCAACGTACAAGTACTCAAAGCCCCTGACAGCTCGGGGGAAGGGGCCGAGAATATCGAGCCCCCAGACCGAAAATGGCCAGGATAAAGGCATCGTCTGGAGAGCTTGAGCTGGCTGGTGTATCTGTTTGGAGTGGAACTGGCACGCTTCACACTTGGTTACTTGTGTAGTTGCATCCTGGAGGGCTGTCGGCCAAAAGAAACCTTGCCGGAAAGCTTTGCCGGCAAGTGCTCTTGCGCCTATGTGGTGGCCACATATGCCTCCATGTATCTCTGCCAACAGCTTTTGTCCATCTTCCCGGCGAATACACTTCAATTTCACACCATTGAGTCTTCTTCTGTACAGTATGCTATCGACAAACTGGTACATACTTGACTGTTGGGCTACTCTTTCCGCTTTTTCTTGCTCTTCGGGAAGTTCTCCTGTCTGAAGGAAATGGACAATCTGCTGCGCCCATGCTGGAGCCTGTGGCTCGACAACAAGGACTAAAGGCACATTTTCTGCTGCGAGAACATTTGCTTCTACGGCAGGGACTTGCGGCCCTGCTGGAGCTTGATGTTCCCCGGCAAGCTTGCTGGAGCAAAACTTGTCGGGAGCGTTTGCTTCAACAGAACAAACCATTAGGCTTGCCGGAGCAGACTGCCCCTCAGCATCCTTGGTGTTGATCTTGGGGACTTTCTTGGCGGCGGCTTCGAGGAGCTCTGCCGGAAAGTAGTCACCAGAAACCAACTTCCTCTTTTTGCTTTGTTCAGTTGATGGTGTTACGGATGGTTGAGTCAACTTAAGCACAAAGATCCCTGGTTCCACAGGTAACTTTAGTGCGGCGCACTTTGACAGGCCATCAGCAATATCATTCTGAGCTCTTGGGATATGCTCCATTTGTAGGCCGTCAAAGTGCTCCTCTAGCTTCCTCACTTCATCGACATACGCTTCCATCAACGGACTCTGGTAGTTCTTGTTCACTTGTCGGACGACAAGCTGTGAGTGCTTCTGGATTTTGCAGTATCCTCTTCAGCGAAAAGCGAGTGACGACTGTGATCTCATGTGCTTGGAAATAATGGTGCAGCTTTCTCGAGGCCATAAGGAGGCCGAAGAGCAACTTCTGTACACCAGAGTACCTTGATCTAGCCCCCTGCAGAAGAGAACTGACAAAGTAAACTGGGCACTGCACCATTCTCCTTGGCATCTCATCATGTTCCTGCGCAAACTCATGTTTGTCGGGGCCAGAGCTTGTCGGCGAAGCCCCCTGCTTGTCGCTGGATGGATCTGCCGTGGTTGCTGGCTCATCATCTGCCTCCCTCTCCGCCACTAACGCAGCACTAACCACCTGATTGGTTGCTGCTATATACAGCAGCAACTTCTCTTGCGGCTTAGGTGCGACAAGTGTTGGAGTGGAGGACAGGTATCTCTTCAAGTCCTGCAGCGCAGCCTCCGCTTCCGGAGTCCATTTCATTGGACCTGCCTTTTTCAAAATTTTGAAAAATGGCAGGGCGCGCTCAGCAGATCTAGAGATAAACCTGCTGAGAGCAGTCACGCAGCCGGCAAGCCTTCGTACATCCTTGACGCGCTTTGGTGCTTCGATCTGCTCGATGGCTTTGATCTTGTCGGGATTGGCTTCAATTCCTCGCTGAGACACGAAGAACCCGAGAAGCTTGCCGGAAGGGACTTCAAACACGCACTTCTCGGGGTTAAGCTTGAGGTTGATCTTGCGCAGGTTTGCAAATGTCTCATCTAAATCTTGAATCAAGGTTGCTTTGTCCTTGCTCTTGACCACTATGTCATCCATGTAAGCTTCCACATTTCTGTGTATTTGTGGCTCAAAAGCATGGTGGACTACCCTTGCAAATGTTGAACCAGCATTCTTCAAACCAAAAGGCATCCGTATGAAGCAGTATGTGCCACACGGGGTGATAAATGCGGTTTTCTCTTCATCTTCTTCTGCCATGAAGATCTGATGATATCCTGAGTATGCATCAAGAAATGAAAGCAAATCACATCCGGCTGTGGAGTCAACAATCTGGTCAATACGCGGCAAGGGAAATGGGTCTTTGGGACAAGCTTTATTAACATCAGTGAAGTCAATACAAAGTCTCCATTTCCCGTTAGCTTTGCGCACAACAACAGGATTGGCCAACCACGTGGGATGGAGTACTCCTCTGACAAGGCCTGCTGCTTCCAACTTCTTGATTTCTTCTGCGATGAATTCTTGGCGCTCAACTGCCTGCTTCCTGACTCTCTGCTTGACGGGTCGCGCATGAGGACAGACGGCAAGGTGGTGCTCAATCACTTTCCTGGGAACACCGGGGATATCAGACGGTTGCCACGCAAACACGTCGACATTCGCCCGCAGGAAAGCAACGAGCGCGCTTTCCTATTTGGGGTCGAGAGTGGCGCTGATGGTGAAGGTACCACCAGTGCCATCCTCCTTAGCGGACACCTTCTTAGTCGCAGGTGGAGCTGCCATCGCCTTCTTGCACTTGCCGGTGGAGCTCGATGGTGCGTCCTCGACGGTAGCGCAGCACTCCGAAGAGGTGCGCTTGCCGGAGTGGGCATCAGAGCTCTTGCCGGACTTGGTCTTCTTCTTCCCCCCGGGAGCTTCAGCGGCAAGTGTCCTCCGTTCTGCTGCAGCTGCTGCTTCCCGGTAGATCTTGTCGGCACAGATAAGAGCATCCTTCTTGTCGCCAGGGACAGAGATGACACTTATTGGGCCTGGCATTTTCAGTACGTTGTACGCATAGTGAGAGGCTGCCATGAACTTGGCGAGTGCCGGACGGCCAAGGATTCCATTGTAAGGTAATGGAAAGTCGGCAACGTCAAACGTGACCCTCTCAGTCTTGAAGTTCAGCTCACTTCCAAATGTTACCGGCAATGTGATCTTTCCCTTTGGCTTGCTCCTTCCCGGGTTAATTCCTTGAAATGTGCCGGTCTCTTCGAGCTCGCTGTCAGGGATCTGGAGCTTCTGGAGCACCATGGAGGAGATCAAGTTCAAACCGGCCCCGCCGTCAACTAGCATCTTAGTGACCTTGAGGTTGCGGATTGTTGGTGAAACCAACATCGGCAAGCACCCGACCGCAGTTATGCGATCCGGGTGGTCCTCAATATCAAAGATGATAGGCGTGCTGGACCATTTCAGAGGCCTGCGTGACTCGACGGGTGGTTCTGCTGCATTAACCTCCCGCATCCACTGCTTGAGCTGGCGGTGCGAGGCATGCAGAGAAGCACCACCGTCAACGCACAGGACCTCTGTAGCTTTCTGGAACTCCTGCTCATCGGTCTCCTCATCATCCATATCTTCATCGTCACCGTCATCTTCATCCTTGTCGCGGCCGCGAGGAGGTCTGTCTCCTTGCCGCTGCTTGGCCTTGCCGCGGCGTCCTCCTCGGCCGGGACGTTTCTTGCCGGATCCACCAGCTCCTTCCTGGGCCTTCTCCTTGTCGGGCCGCTCGTATTCAGCTTTCTGTTGCTCAACAAGTTGCTCGACCCTCTTGCAGTTCTGAAGATCATGGCCCTTGGTGCGGTGAATCTTGCAATACTGCTTGTTGGTGCCGTCCTGCTTGTCGGCGACCGCCACCTCCACGGCAACCTTCTTGCCGGAGTCACCAGCTTTGGCTTCCTTGGCGCCGCCACCGTTGCCGGACTGCTCAACAACTAGCACTTCTTTGCCTTTCCTCCTCCTGTTGTTCCGCCGCCGGTTTCTCCTTGCCGGGGCGGCATCTTCGCTGTCAGATCCTCCTGCTCCTATATTTTCTCCGGGGATTCTCCTCCCTTCCTCAGCACGCGCGCACTTGTCGGCCAGTGCATATAACTCACTGATGTCCCTGATCTTGCACATCGCCATTTCCTCCCGCATCCTGCGGTTCCGCACGTTCTGATGGAACGCGCTGATCACCGCGGCAGGGTGGACGTCTGGGATGTTGTGATGCACGCTACTGAATCTCTGAATGTACTTGCGTAGGGGCTCTCCTTCCTTGTGGGCGAGCAAATGAAGATCACTCTCCTGGCCATGAGGCTTGTGTCCGCCGGTAAAGGCGCCGACAAACTGATGGCACAGATCAGCCCAAGAGGATATGGAGTTGTCCGGCAAGTGCATGAGCCAGGATCTGACATTGGGCTTGAGCACAAGCGGGAAGTAGTTGGCAAGGATCTTGTCATCTCGTCCCCCGGCAGCTTGCACCGCAATGGTGTAGATGCCGAGGAACTCTGACGGATGCGTCTTGCTGTCGTACTTCTCCGGTACGTCTGGCTTGAAGTTCTTTGTACTGGGCCACTGGACTTGCCGCAGCTCACGAGTGAACGCAGGACAACCTACCGCGTACGGCAGATCGCCTGGTTCCCCTGGCGCATGCATGTCAACAGAGGGCCCAGCGCGCTTGTCGGATTGACGTCGCGCTTCTCTTCGGCGCTCGATGCGGGTTCAAGCGTCTTCTTGTTGTCGATCATGAAGAACTTGGCACTGATCACGACGAGCTCGTGGATCCGACGACGCAGTGGAGGTGCTGTCGAGGTGGATCCGACGAGTCGGCGATCTTGGCCTTCGGGGCGGTGATTGCATGGTAGGTGCACCTCCGCCCGTTTCGTCGCCACCGGCTCGCGTCCGGCGGTCCTGCCGCGGCGGCGACGCGCTCGGCCGCCGTGGAGTGTCGTCGTTGGCGTAGCCGATGAGACTCTGGATGGTGGCTCTCCATTCGTCGATCTTGTCTGACGTCGGAGGGTAATCTAGGAGAAGTTGAGCTCGCGCCAAAGCTTCTGCTAGAGTGGTGGGTGGCAGTGGCGGACGGCGCGAGGAGCGGGACGTGCTCGAACTTCTAACTATGTTAGAAGGAGCAGTATCCCGTCCAGGTGACCGTGCCCCGCTCGTGCCAGCATGCTGGCGTGCATGCTGGTCTTGAGTGCCCCGAGATCCACCAGCTTGGCCTTGGTCTAACATACGCATGGTGCTGCGAGCGCCATGGTGCTGTTGATCTTGCGCCTCCTGAGAGTGGCGCGGAACATGTACAGTCGCCGAGGTTTGTGCAGCCCTGTCCTTGGACTTGGCAGCACTGTGAGCACCCTCATCGACGGCTGTTCTTTCGCAGGTGTCCACTCCACCACCCGTTTGCTCCAACGGTGGCGGAAACGACGTGGACGGAGCTGCTGCCGCCGAAGTCTTCTTCTTCGGTGGCATGTTGATGAAAGGAAATGAAGATCTAGCTCGTGTGAACACCGGATCAGGTTCACACAATCTCGACGCCCCCTACCTGGCGCGCCAAAGATGTCGGGGAAACTGATCCTCGAACACCTATGGGGCCGGCGGACCGGGCCCCTTTCGGTTCGGCGGGGGCGGAGATCGCACGAAGAGCAGATCGAGGCGAGGCACACGAGCAGTTTACCCAGCTTCGGAGCTCTCCGGGGAGATAACACTCCTACTGCTGCTTGTTTGGTTGTATTATCTGGTGTTCTTGCTCTCCAAAGCGAGGGTGTGATGTTCTCTGGGCTACGGATGGATCGAAGCAAACTGTCTGAGGCTTCGAACCTATCAGCCGAACCCCCTCTACGTTGCGCATGGGCCTCCTTTTATACGCTAAAGGGGTCACCGACAGGTGGCAACGCAGAGGAGGGTAAAAACGTAAAAAGTGAGGTAGTTGATACAGTTGCTTGTACAGTGCATCCTACCTAACCCTGACGGCAGGGGACAAGGGCATTAAATGCCCGTCTGAGTCGCCCGAACAGTGCAGAAAAGGACCGTTAGGGGCGCCACCGTTCGCCACGATGGCCATCTTGTCAGCTTCGCATGCCACTGCGCACCGCTGGCTGCACAGCCTCCCGCCACGCACGTTCGGAGAGGCCCCCAGAGCGACACGTTGGTGGATGCGCTGGAGCGTGGACGCAGAGTGGCCGCCTGCCGCGGCAAGCGCCTTGCCGCTGTTGTTATCTTGTCGGGTCCGGAAGCTTGTCGCTCACCGGGCTTCGAGGTACCTTAGTTTGTCTTCCCGGCAAGCTCCTCTTGCCGGGGCCTTGTTGCCTTGCCGGAGCGCGTGGCGCGTCGCGGCAAGTTCATTGGAGCGCCTTGGTTGGTCTTCCCGGCAAGCTCCTCTTGCCGGGGTCTTGTCTCCTTAGCTTAAATACTTTGTTCTTGGATGGCTCCAAGGGAACCTTGGGGGATCTTGGCGATCACCCGGCAAGCCTTTGCCGCGGGGGGGCTGCAACTGCCCGTGCACAAGTTCGGGGTACTAGAGTACCCCTATTCTAGTACACCGACAGCTCGCCGCCGTGAAGCCGGAGCCTGCTCTCGCCGAGGAGGCCGGCCAAGAAGAGGCCGCCTTGCAGTGGGCGCACGAGGACTACGCGCCCATGGAGATGGACCGCCAGCGCCGCGCCCTGGAGGAGATCGCCGAACGTCGCCGCTGTGAAGCAGCGCGCCGGGGCGAGGGGTCGAGCAGCGGCGCCGGCCGTGTCAAGGAGGAGAAGCAGGAGGACGACGCTGGCGACGACTACGCCCTGCTCAGCGCCTACTTCGGCCCGTAGTTTAGGGTTTTTTCCTTGCATTTTATTCGTGTAAAAAATGTCTAAATTTCGCTGAAATATGTCGTGTTTGTTAAAATTTGGCCTAAATATGTCGTCTTTGCTGAAATTTGACCGAACTGTGGGGACGTCTGGGGCCCAACGGCTGAGACGTACTCGCCCCCACGCCGAAAAAACCGCCAGCTCGCCTCCAAAAGATGATTTTCGGCACGTCTTGGAGATGCAACGGCTGGAGATGCTCTAAGAATCGATGCAGCTGAGAAGACAAGGCTGGGAAGCACCACGAGTGCGGTGGGTTTGGTCCAACGAAAAACACGTGCATACGAGTGGGAGTGTCTAATTTTCCTCGATTGAACGACGCCGGCGCGACCAGCCCAACGCTCGGCTGGTCGGCCTCCGTAAATCATTTCTCACTATAAATTGCTATGAAAAACGTTAGAGTTGACATGCCTAAAACCCTGACATCAGATTTTTTAACGATTCAGTATACAAAACACCACCACATCTTCTATCGTTTTGTCCTCCTACCGGTTTGACCATCGTAAACTGTAAAGAGAACATATACAAGTGAGAATTCTGAACATCAGCAAACTGTAGCTACAAAAAATATCTGACATCAAATTCAAGATGCGGCTTGAGCTGCACCAAGTTTCTTGGCACCCTTTTGCGTATCCTCTTTTAGGTCTTCCTCTCAATATATTTTTTACGGGTCCTCTCAGGAATTTTCTTTTTCTTGCTTCTTCATCACTCATGTTGTGAAAGATGGCCTTGTGTTTTTTCTCTACGGAGGAAAAAAAAACGCAGGGCCATCTTCCACTAACACTGGGGATGTTGTTGTGTGAGACTGGGCGGCGGCGTGAGGCCAGTGTGCTACATTGTGTGGTGGACCATTAACTTGGGTTGGTATTAAGTAATCGTAAACGTACTTCTAAACCCTAGTAGTCCATTGGTTTAGTTGTGTGGTATTAGAATGTACTTGTAAACCTTAGTACTCCACTGTGTGGTGGGGTTGGGGCTATATTCTACTGGTTTCATAGCAGCCTATTCTCCTGGGGCTCCACCCCCAATGTGAATATTAAATTCAAACAACATCAGAAAAGAAATAACTTGGATTTTGAGGATATTAATCTTGGGTGTCCAATCTACTCCTGCGTGAAATTTCATGAAAAGGAAAACATATCTGTCGGAGAAAATACAATCTGATCTACGATCCATCCAAACATTTTTTTCTATACATACAAAT
The DNA here is from genome assembly GCF_002162155.2 of Triticum dicoccoides. NCBI lineage: Eukaryota > Viridiplantae > Streptophyta > Magnoliopsida > Poales > Poaceae > Triticum > Triticum dicoccoides. The sequence goes on along the minus strand of NC_041388.1, from coordinate 662,383,434 downwards.
TTTTTTGCATTTTTTTTACTGAGAATACGTTTTCTAATATTTTTTCACGAAACTTCAAACAAGAGTATTGGGCACCCGGGTTAGATATCCCAAAATTTCAGTTTTTGTTTATTGTTATTGCTTTGCTTTTTAATTTATTTAATACTCATATAGGTGGGTGGGTTGGAGTGAGTGCTCCAAATGCTCTTCCTATAGTCACACCCGTTCATGGCGTACTACATGCATAGTAAAATAAGGGTGGCCCGATCCAATATACTACTATGCTAATTGTCGAAGTTCTTCACTCTGGGAATCCTGACAATGCTACTCTTTGCTCCCCGAACCATCTATTGTAAGTAAAAAAAAAGGATAAATAATCATGCCATATAGAATAATCAAAGAACAAATAAATAGTTATGGCCAGGTTAAGAAACATCAACATAATTATGGCCAGTTTAAGCAACGCTATGGGGAATGGTTCAATCCACCCAACTCGTTTCTCTCACACTTATGCCATTGTAGCCACCGCATAGCCTTCCTCCATTAATCTGTCCGTGACAATGACTCATGGTGCAAAAAAGAAGGTTGTCGTCGGCCTGCCACCGCCACCTTCATCCTTCCAAGAGATTGGAAGAAAGGTGATTGGCTACTCCCTCCTTGATGGAGGAGAGCCATTTGGTGAAGTACTCTTATGCAGGCTTGATCCACGCAGAGGATTTGAACCAGTTGAGGGGCCCCGACGTGGAAATGGTGCCGACTTTGCATGGGGATGAGTGCATACTCCACCGTCCCTTTGTTGATCGAGGCATGTCCTTTCCCCTACACAATTCATTGCGGAGAATCCTCTTTTTCTACGGCATACAACTCTGTCACCTGAGCCCAAAGGCAATAAGGCATGTTGCAACTTGTGTGTTAGATCATGATGTGCAAATGCTTCCTGCGCACCCATCCACGTTAGGGGATTTGGAAGTGAATCTTCATAGTTAAACTGCAACTGATGAGGAAAGGGTGAGCAAATGCCAATCTATGGAGGTGCCGCCGTCCTTGGAGTCGGGAGCCAGCTACTTTCATATGCAAATCACATCGAAGCACGCCTAATGAGGGTTCTAAACATACTTCAATCTAGCTCATGATCCCAATGTTAGAGATAATCCTTTAGGGTTAACATAAAAGGAAAAAGGATCTTAGGTCTCATACTTAGAACTTTTCAGTGGAATATTAGTGATAAGTTGTGATTGGCATGGACCAATAGAGGACAAACCATGCTCCTCCCATGAGCCTCCAACGATGTGAAGCTTGTCAGAGAAGATGAGTAGCAGGATAGAGGCTTCGCGGGCACAACCCTCTCCATAGCCGGCGATAGAGATGGTCTTCACGTACCACATCACAGCTTTAGGATTGATAGCTAGGTCGTTTAGATCATGTTGTAGTCACCACTTCAAAACAAAGAATTGTCTCTTATGTGTGTGTGTGTGTGTTGGGGGGGGGGGGGTACATACGACTAAAACCAAAAGTGATGTGGTGCACGGATGAGACATGGTGGTCCATGCCCCTTCTTTTGTCTCGAGGAGTTAGGAGGTTAGCTAGGGGATCAGTTCCAATAGGGATGGGATCAGGGCATCTCCAAGGGTAAACATCAATTATCCTCCTTCTTAGTCTGTAGACATATCCGTGGAGTGTTCGAACAAATGTAGAACACTACTTTACCATGGTACAAAATTGGTCCTCCCTATATGCGCGTCCCTATTTTCTCCAACCCCATTTTTTATCAGTGCATTGTACATATTGCACCGCAATCAATTAAACATAAATATTGTACCACAAATAGTTCAAAACTCAAAATAAAAACTTAAAATGGCATAGTTCATATTGAATGGTGCATACATAAATTGAACCCAACAAAGACAGCCATCGACACCACTTTCACCATGCTCATTGATGTTAGCATGTAAACTTTGGAACCACTTCTTTTGCTCATCATACATGACAGTAGTACCGTTGAACATGACCCTCGACTCATTGGTGAACCATGCGAGCCCAAATTGGCCGGCCTCGCTTGTTGCTCTTTTTCCCTCAATGCACATATTCTCCCTCTTGATAGTTATCCTCTCCAACCTAAGTTCGACTTTGTGTCTACTATTTCCATGAACCTCTTGAACCTTTCTTCCTTCTTTTTTCCTTCCTTTCACTTCCCTCGTCACTCGAAACCTCTTTGTTGGAGATCATCTCTTCCAACGAGATCAACAATGATGAGGTCGCCGATATGATACGTTCTGCCCTATTTTGCTCCCACTCCCCTGCCCCCTTGGTCTTGCCATGCATTTAGTCGGTGCAGCATGTTGGGGAATCCCCCGCAAAAAAATATGTTGGGGAACGTTGCATGGAAAACAAAAAAGATTTTACACACACGCAAGATCTATCCATAGAGATGCATAGCTATGAGAGGGGAAGAGCATCTACATAGCCTTGTAGATCGCTAAGCGGAAGCGTTTAGCACGCGGTTGATGTATTTGTACTCTTCGCGATCCGATCATGATCCAACCGATCTAGTGCCGAACGGACAGCACCTCCGAGTTTATCACACGTGCAGCTCGATGACATCTCCTCCTTCTTGATCCAGCAAGCGGGAGAGGAGAAGTAAATGGAATCACAACCAACACGACGGCGTGGTGATGATGGTGGTGGTGGAGCACCGACAGCGCTTAGCTAAGCGTCGCTGGGACGAGGCAGTGGAACTACGGAGTAAGGAGAGAGAGAGAGGGGCGCCAAGGGCTTAGTGTATCCTCTTGGGGCACCCCTCCC
>NC_041388.1:662373420-662380032 GCF_002162155.2 Triticum dicoccoides | reverse complement strand
TATAGGTGGAGGGGCATGGGAAACAGCCCCTCCAAGCCCTAGGGTGCAGCTACGGGGGAGAGGATTTGGACTCCAAGTCCAATCCTATTCCTACTAAGACTCCTTCCTTTTTTGCCTTCCCTAGCCACATGGGCTTTTGAGGACTTGGTGTGCCTAGCCCAATAAGGACAGGGCACCTCCCCGCAACCCATGCTAGCCCTTGGGTTGTGGTGGACCCACTTGTCGACTTACGGACCCCTCTGGAATCTTCCGAAACCTTCTGGAAGCTTCCCGGTACAATACCAAAAAAACTGCACCTTTTTCCGAAACCCAAAATATGACTTCCCATATATAATTCTTTACCTATCGACCATTCCAAGACTCCTCATGGCGTCTGGGATCTCACCCGGGACTCCGAACAACATTTGGTTACCACTCATCAAATATCCCAATACTGCTCTAGCATCAACTAACGTTAAGCGTGCGACCCTGCGGGTTCGGGAATTATGTAGTCATGACCGAGACACCTCTCCGGTCAATAACCAATAGCGGGACCTGGATGCCCATAGTGATTCCTACATATTCCATGAAGATCTTTTATCGGTTGAACCTTTATGACAACATACGTAATTCCCTTGGTCTATCGGTATGTTACTTGCCCGAGATTCGATTGTCGGTATCTCTATACCTAGTTCAATCTCGTTACCGACAAGTCTCTTTACTCGTTCCATAATACATCATCTTGCAACTAACTCCTTAGTCACTTTGCTTCCAAGCTTCTTGTGATGTGTATTACCGAGAGGGCCCAGAGATACCTCTCTGATACACGGAGTGACAAATCTCAATCTCGATTCACGCTAACTCAATAGACACCTTCGGAGATACCTGTAGAGCATCTTTATGATCACCCAGTTACGTTGTGACGTTTGATAGCACATAAGGTATTCCTCCGGTATCCGGAAGTTGCATGATCTCATGGTCGAAGGAACATGTATTTGACATTAAGAAAGCAGTAGCAATAAACTGAACGATCATATGCTAAGCTAACGGATGGGTCTTGTCCATCACATCATTCTCCTAATGATGTGATCCCGTTATCAAATGACAACTCATGTATATGGTTAAGAAACCTTAACCATATTTGATCAATGAGCTAGTCTAGTAGAGGCTCACTAGGGACACGATATTTTTTTATGTATCGACACATGTATTTAAGTTTCCGGTCAATACAATTCTAGCATGAATAATAAACCTTTGTCATGATTAAGAAAATATAATAATAACCATTTTATTATTGCCTCTAGGGCATATTTTCATCACAACACCATTTCCACTTGGCTTGCCATCTTGATTCACATGAGTAATTGGGAGCTTGAGTCGTCATTGGTCTTTCGCTTCTTGGATGCAAGATTGGAGTTCTTGAGTGATCCAATGAGGCTATTCATTTATTTTCCATGCTCAAATAGATCCAAGATGCAATGTAAACTACTGAAAAACTGGAAAATCTTATCGAGCAACCTAAAAATATGATACGATGTGATAGGTATAAGGATGTCCCATTCTCTCAATGAGAGGTACTCATTTGATTTGGGTGGAGTCGAATTTGATGATCCGACTATAATGTGTAAGAACGTAGAATTTTTATTGACCATGTTGGGGCGCCACCAACCTGACCACAAATTTCTAATCCCTACAGGCAATCTAAGAACAAACAAGGACTATGATTTGCAATCTGAATATTACAAATATGTATGCGAAGTATAGATGAAAGCTGGAGTTTTGTAAGCAGCCTTGGAATGATCGTTGGACACAAACAAAGTCCACGAAGTTGCTGGTATGGTTTTAAATAAACAAAGAAGAGACTAAATGATGCCCTAGGGGCAATATTTATGTAGGTACATGAAAATCCAGCCAACCCTATAGGGGGGGTCCCACCTTAAGTCGGTTTTCTCCACTATTGTGGACTCTAAAACCTACCTATGGTCATGCATTTCAAAATTACACCGGCTTGGCCCAAAAGTAATGTGGCACAACACCTATAGAAGGCCATGGACGAAATATGAACCGTGATCTTCGACATTTCATCTATGTGTTTATGCATCATTATGGTGGCTCCGAAGTTATGAAATAACCACTTGAAACTCCATCTTCCTTCCATGTATTCTTGTCGCCATCTCCATGCTTGCTCATGCCCCAATGCTTGTCCCTTTCATCCATGCAAGATCCTTTCTTCCTTAATAATATATTTATTCTCATGATCATTAATGAAAGTTCTTAGAGGTGAAAGCACCTGGTATTTAATCCCATGTCATTCTTTCCCCTCTCGCAAGGCTCCGATCCTCCTCAAGTTTGTTTGTAGGGAGGGATTAGATAGAGCTCTGTCGTAGATTCCTTCCTACTCCTCAGCGCGCCTAGGTTGGGGTTTCTTGTTGTGCGTACACAACGGCGAGATTTGGTGTTAGATTCTTTAGATCGATTCAAGGGTTCAATGGTGGCAACCGCGTCTCTGGGGCTCTGGTCATTAGGGGCACGTGCACGAAGACTTTCCGACTATCATCAATAAGGTCAGGCCAACTCTGATATGAGAGCGGCACATCAGTGGCTCGTTCTAGCTGCGGCAGTGATCGTTCGGTGAGGGACCTCGATGTATTTATTATTACTATATTTAGGGTGTTTTGTACTTCTAATGAACTGTGATAATAGATGTGAGTCATTTTCACCGGTACCTGATATTTAAGTTGACGTGTGAGAGCACCGCTGATTGGTCCTTATCTTTCTGTTACTTGAACAGGTGTGACTGTATCAGCGGTGACCGAAATAGAAATGTGCTCATCACATGGTCATATACGTGTCTCATGGATAGATATATTTGTGTAGTGATAAGGTCGGATATATATGGACGGACCGAGCGAAGTTGCGATGGATTGCACCACGATCCCAGCGGCATGATTGACTTCCCCATATGTGTCGAAGCTCCACCTCTTGAAATTTCGTGCTGGCAAATTGGCGCATATACGAAGGAAATGTCTCCAAGCTCCGCTTTCTAGTACGAGACATATATCTTGGAGCTGCCCTTCTTGAAATTCTGTGCTAGAAAAATTGGCACATATACGAAGGAAATGTAAGCAGAATTGTAGCTAGGCCCAAGGCGGTGTGCCATGATATTCATTCTCTGCCAGATCTCCACGCAGTAGGCAGGTATACATTCACGCATGCACGCGGTCGCTGCATTTAATACCTACCTATTTTTTCTTGACCAGGTTGATCTCTTCATGCGGTGTTTGGATGCCATATCTCAATATATATATATATATATATATATATATATATATATATATATATATATATATATATATATATCAATTCGACTGGTATATATAGTTCTAGGTGCCAGGGAGAGAGTCGTGAGTATCCATTTCAATTCCATAGTTGAAGATGGAGGAGAAGGTCGGGATGGCCAAGCTTTGGGCGCTTTTTCTTGTGGTTTTGGTCCTTGTAGGGAGCGCGCAGGCGGCGGCCGACCGGAACGTGAGCCGTGGTGGTATGAGGCGGCTCGCAGGGGCGCCGGGTGTACCAGTGCCTATCACCGTCCTCACGTCCGCGGTCGCGATGGGAGCCGGTACGTACATGTACATACGCTTATAACAATTTTGAGTTAACCTTTAGTACTTCATTCATGTCAAAATTGTCCGACCATCCGTTTTGGAGGGGTTTTAAACTTCGGTGCAAATTCTATACATCGTCGTGATTGCCCGTTATATGCCATATTTGCTGGCCCATGGATTGGTGAGTGCTGGAACACGCATGTCTTAGTTGTTTCTTCTTAAACACACGTGTACGTCTAGTGACCTCAAACACAAAGACATAAGCAACAAATATTCGGATGTGACTCTTTTTTCAAGCAAGCGTGGCAAGAGCTGTCTTTTCATAAAAAATAAACAAAAATTGCCAATCCAATTATTTACAAAAAGGGAAATCAGGTGAAAACCAGCACCGCAGACCCAACCTTCTCGATTTTCATATACCTTACACAAAAAATCTACTTTCAGCCTTTTGATTTGCAAAAATTGCACCAAATTAATACTCAAGCGTTTCAGGCAGTTTCTGCACTCTGTCTATATCTATCTATATATGTAATAACATATAAAAAGGCCCAAAGGGATAGACACAACAGATCTCAAGCATATATCCTACCAATTAATATCCTACCAAATATGAACGTGCAATCAATATTCTACAATATATCCACGTAAAATTAATATCTTCACATGTAATGATATCTAGTGTTCAATTGCACAAAAATACGACTATTGAATTTGTTGGATCCTCACAAATTCGAATTTCACTCTTAATTGCACACTAACTACCACAATATTCTCCCTAAAAAGCTACTAGTGCTACTATCAAATCGTTTAAAATTGTACAGTATTCTCTATTCAATCCTGCAAATTCAACACTAATTAGGCTTTTATTATGTTGCTCAATGCTAACAGGTCTTGCAATCTTCCAAACAATCTACTATAATAATTTCCTTGATTCTTACGACTCTTGAATGGTACATATCTGTAACCATGGCTTGTGTCATGGCTTCTGCGACCTGCACGATTTTGATAAATTTATATAAATGCCATAGGTAATTAAGTTTACAGTGTTTTCGTAACTTGATCTATTCCTTGTTAGGCTATTTTTCTATGAAAGTGGGCCAACGATCTGTTGAATGACACGTGATATATAAAATGAAAAGCAATTGTACTCCATATGTAACGGCACCATACATGTAAATGATGTGCAGTGTGCATGGATGGGACGCCGCCGGCTTACCACATGGATTCGGGCTATGGTGCAGGGAAGAACCGTTGGATCGTTCACCTAGAGGTACATACTCAACATATAACCTAAAAGACATGTATGTTGTGTCTGAGCATATGATGCATTTTGGATTTTGCCAAATCAGCCGACCAACATGCTGCACGCAGGGAGGCTCATGGTGCGAGAGCGTGGGGTCGTGCCTGTACCGCAAGGCGAGCCGCCTCGGCTCGTCAAATCTCATGAACAGGCAGATGTACTTCGGCGGCATCTTGAGCTCCAGCCCCACCGAGAACCCTGGTTCGTGCATGCTCCCTCCCTTTCAAGATACTTGAAATTCTATGTTTATTCTAAGTCAAACTTCTTGTATGTGCGTGTGCCCATTATCAGATTTCTTCAGTTGGAACCGGGTGATGATCCGCTACTGCGACGGCGCGTCTTTCGCCGGCGAAGGCTACGACCCGCGCTCGGGGCTCTTTTTCCGGGGCCAGCGCATATTTAACGCCGTCATCCAGCACCTCCTCTCCATGGGGATGTCTTCCGCGGATCAGGTGCTGCTGTCGGGAAGCTCCGCTGGGGCCCTGGCGGTGGTGCTGCACTGCGACCAGTTCGGCGGTTTCTTCGCCGGCCGGGGCACCACTGTCAAGTGTCTCGCCGACGCGGGATTCTTCCTCGACGCGTACGTACACATGCATGCATAGCTTATACCCATCCAATAAAATTAGTACTCTCTCTCTCTCTCTCTCTCTCATCCATATTAGTTGTCGCTCAAACGGAGCGACAACTAATTTGGACGGGAGAGAGTATTAAAGTCGATCTCTCATTGTTCACCCGGCATATACATGCAGCGTCAACGTCGCCGGGTGGCATACCTTGAGAACCTACTTCGGAGGTGTCGTGGCCACGCATGGGGTGGCTCAGAACCTGCCCAGGAGTTGCACCAGTCATCTCGACGCCACCTCGGTGCGTAACGTGAATTCTCTATGATTAACTCATCAAGAACTCGACTGACCGCTACCGATCATCTCATGTGCACATGTATGCAGTGCTTCTTCCCGCAGAATGTAATCGGCGGCATAAAAACCCCGATCTTCCTGCTGAATGCAGCCTACGATACCTGGCAGGTATATATAGGAAGCTATAAATTTGACCTGATATCATCCAAGCCTAGGTTATTTTTTTGATCTGTTAAACAGTATAGTCCACACAGACGTAATGACAATAAAGAGCAAATGTAATTCAGATCCGGGAAAGCCTGGCCCCAGACGTAGCCGACCCCGGCGGCGCCTGGCGAGCCTGCAAGTCCAGTCGTTTTGCCTGCAACGCGTTCCAGATGAACATCTTGCAAGGTATACATCCATGGATTTATTAATTTAGCAACGCACCAAACGATGATCCAAGTTCGAGTTCTGAATGTCACATGTATATGTCAATGATCAATATGTACCTATGAGTGCAGCTTTCAGGAACCACATGGTGGGCACTGTGCTAAGCGTCTCCCGTTCCAGGAGCAACGGGTTCTTCATAAACTCGTGCTTCACTCACGGCCAGTCCGAGTATGCAACTTGGAAGAATGCGTATGGCTCTCCTAGTCTTCAGAACAAGGTACCTACTAGCTATCGCTTGAATTTTGAAGTGGACTATATATATAGTTCATCATCATCGGTTCACTTCATGTTTCGTGTTCTTGCGTGGGTTCACAGGCGATCTGGAAATCTGTGGGTGACTGGTACTTCGGCCGGGCAGAAGTGAGGGCCATCGACTGCGCCTACCCCTGCGACAACTCATGCCATCACGACATGTGAGGACAACTGATTTGATGGGAAA
>NC_041388.1:662365784-662373015 GCF_002162155.2 Triticum dicoccoides | reverse complement strand
CTAGCAGAGTGATTACTCAATAGTGAGTTTGTGCCTTGTAATATTATTTTGTTGTGTGTACTTTCTTATGTCAACTCGTTTCAGACGAGACAAATATGTATAACAGTTAAAGCAAGTGAAATAATCAATGTACCAGCATATATGCTGAAGCACATCCTGCAAAAAACTTTTCAAGATTAAGCAATTACAACCAATGAGCTAGCACTAATTACATTACATATACAGAATGCCACCGCAATACCTGTACTTTCAGGATGCATTTGGTAGTCTGCATTAGGCCCAGCCAGACCCACGTGGGATGTTTTTGGCCTGTTTGGTTACCTAGGCCGCATTTAAAAGTTGACCCGCACGGAACTCAAAGCACCTCTCAGCCTCCATCTAGAAGAATGCTCAAATCGGCCGTTTCTACCGGGCCAGGCTAAGGCGAGCCACCTTGGCGCACATGGTGGGCCCTCTTGCACAAGAGCATGCGAGGCGGTATACACCCTGTACTTTGTTTGTTCTTCCACCTGCAGTAAGCTCCTTCTCTAATCTCCTTTCTTAGGTCCCTTTTAATCCACGCAATGGTGCATCAATTTAAGATAAACTCTACATGAAAAAGATGTGCACCGATGTTATGGTTTCATTTTTGTGATCAGTTCGTAGTTTTATCGACCGTAAATTTTTAATTTCATGTACATGTTTGGAGTTATTTTGGATGAATTTTATCAAATTCGTCGCACACGGTCGACCGTTTGAATTCTCCTTTGATCAGTAGCTTCATCTTACAGTTTCGCACGACTTTCGTGTTACACATTTTCTATTTCAACAATCGTAGATGATTAAATCTGACTTCTTCCTCATGAAGAATATACGCGTATGTGTGATTTGTGTTAATGATTCTCCTTAAGCTCGGTCTCCTCTCCTCTGTCCTACTACACCGGTGTCACCGTCGTCGTCGCTTCTCTCGGCCTCCTCTCCCGCGTGCTGTTACACTAGCGCCACCGCCGGCATTGTTCCTCTCAACATCCTCTCCCATGTCCTACTACACCCGCGCGGTCGTCGTTCCTCTCTATATTCTCTCCCATGTCCTGCTACATTGAAGCCATCACCGCCGTCGTTCCTCTTGCCTCCTCGCTCGCGTCCTACTACAATGGCACCGTCGCCATCGTCGTTCCCTCCTGCGTGTTGTTGCATTAGCGTCACCCTTAGTGTCGTTCCTCTCAACCTCCTCTCCCATGTCCTACTACACTTGCTCGGTCGTCGTTCCTCTCTGTGTCATCTCACACGTTCTACTACACTGAAGCCATCACTGACGTCGTTCCTCTCAACTTTCTCGCCCGCGTCCTACTACAATGGTGCCGTCATCATCGTCGTTCTTCTCGGCCTCCTTCTCTGTGTCCTACTACTAAACCTGGGAATAGTTTGTAATCCAGACTAAACCCAGCCCAATCCATACGTGTATACGTCCAGCAACCAAACCAGATTAGACCAAACAGCAAGGGGTGCAATCCAAACCAATCCAAATTGTACATATTTTCAATCCAAACCCATCCAGACCATTCTCTATATACAGTTTGTACCCCGAAGTTTCAAACCATGGACGTATCCAGTGTCTAATTACTGCCATAAGAGAGGCGTCGGGTGGGTAGTTAGCTGCTGCCGCATGCCTACTAATTTCCATCGGTGTCGTTCTTAAAATGCGCGACCAGCGAGAAACATGCATGCGACCAGCGAGAAACATTGCCACGCCCTCACAAACGGATTCACCATACCTACAACAAATGGATTCACCATACTCACAAATGCGTGACCGGAAGCCTTGAGCCCCCTTAAATGCTTGGGTGGACGACCCGGTCACTGATCGGTCCAAAAAACCTGAAGACGTGGCAGACATGAGTGACGCAGATCTGTAGGCGAAGCAACAGGCAATCCTCAATTCATTTCTGTCGGAGACGGAGGCGGAGGCCAACCGCCGTATCCAGACGGATCAAAAAGCGGACGTCGACGAGATGCTTGCCTTTATGAATGAGGAGGAGTCAGAGCCCATCTATCCGGTGCGCGGCACGGAGGTCGTTGACATCTCCGACAACGAAGCATAGACTAGTGTGGTTTGCATAGTACTACGCAGGATTTCGTTTGTATGCTTTGTATAGATCTAAGGTATAAAATATAAGATACTTTTTTTGGCGGATCGAAATATGAGATACTCGGATGCATTAGATAAACTATAAGGTGTGACCAGTCAGTCGGTCACTGCCCACGGACGTGGGCGTAATTTAGTGTTCGCCGTTGTAGATGCTCACCGGGCATCTTCAACCCGCCTCATACACCCGGCGGGCCGCCCGGTCATTGACCGGTCATGAATTTTCGACCCAGATGGGTGCCTCAAACGGGCTATAAACGCCCGGGCTAACCGGCATCCCTTATATCCAGCCCAAATATGGGGAGGATATGGGCGCCCTGGTACGTCCACCACGCAGGACCGGCGATGGGGTCCCACACGGACTCACTCGAAAACCCGGAGGTCTGACGGACGCCTCCTTCCACGTCGCGGTGTGAACGCCGCGCCGCGCCGCTTTGGCTTGCCGCCCGAGGCCAAATCCAGCTATTTAAGCCTTTCGGTGTCCCGCAACCCTAGCCTATCCTCCTCCTCCTTCTCTGCGCCGCCACCCGAGCCCGTCCGCCTCCTCTCCCCCGCTATCCACACTTTCCGGCATCGCCATGGTTCGACGGCTGATCACCACGTACGCTATGCTCACGCCGGAGCACCGGAGGCAGATCGCCGAGGCGGTTCGGGCAAGGGGCGCCGCTCGCATCGCTGCCGGGATACCTCCGGACTCGCCGGAGCCGGAGGAGGAGCAGCATATGGAGGAGGGGGAGGAGGGAGAGCCGCTGCCGGAGCCGATGGAGGTGGCGGATCCATAGGAGGACGAGGCGGACCAGCCTGCTTCGGGGTTCAACATGGCGGAGGCGGAGTTCATCGTCGCCCAATCCGCGGAGATGGCGGAGCAGCATGCCATCCTGGAGTCCGTCCAAGACGAGGCCTATGTGGAGGCCAACCGGCAGTTCCTCCTGCAGGAGCAGGCGGCGGCCGATGCGCTCTTCGCCGAACTCAATGCAGAGATATAGGAGGAGGCCGGAGCGGCATCTGCCGCTCATGCTGTCGGAGCCAGGCACGGAGATTGTCGACATCTCCGACAAGGAGTAACTAGATCATCTACATAGTACGTACTTCCTCCGTTCCTAGATATAAGTCTTTTTAAAGATTTTAATATAAACTACATATAGATGTATACATATTTTAGAGCGTACATTCACTAATTTTACTCTATATGTAGTCCATAATGAAATCTCTAAAATGACTTATATTTAGGAACGGAGGGAGTAGGTTTTATTGTTTGTATGCTTATGTGGATTTGAGAATCTAGTATAAGATGTTCGGATGCAGTTGTGCTAATTTGAGAAGTGTCCAGTCACTGTCTGCAGACACGTTTGAGAGGTTATATTTGTCACTTTAAGCCGGTACCTGCTCTACACACAGCCCTTAGCCCGCCTCTCTGATATTTCTGGTGCACCGCCCGAAACCATAGATGGTGGTTTTGGTTCCGCCACGATGCCGTATCCGCGGTCTGAGCAGTAATAACAAGAGGACGTTGCCATTACGTGCGAGCCGTGAGGAGAAGCTGCTAGCCGATTTGGTTCTCAGTCCATGGGTTGAAATAGTTTGGGATTGTTTGGTTTGTGACAAGACCGAACCAAACCAAACCAATAATAGGAAAAACCCAAATCAAACCAACTTACATTGGGAACTCAGCCCATTTTATCCAAATCAAACGAGTCCAATAGGAAAACTTGTCCAAAACTAAAGTTTGAGTCTAAACCATTCCCAGGTCTACCTACTACACTGCCCCGTCACCATCGCCATTCTTTTCGGCCTCCTCCTCACCCGTCCTACTACACTGATTCCACCATGGCGCGCACACTGCATTTTTTCTTCATCATCCTCTACCTCAACGCCCTTCTATTCGTTACTTCACATGGACTTTCTCTGTGGCGATGGCGCTAGCAAATAGTTCACTGCACCGCTGATGAGGTCGCTCGCCCGCGACTTCATGCTCGTCTTGTCGGACGCGGCGCCGCAACCACCGCCTACCACTACCAGAAAAGGGGCTATAGATGATATGGCCACTAATGACGCACCAGACATGTGGTGCGCCACTACTATATAGTAATGGCGCATCATGAGTCGGTGCGCCATTAGTGTGGTAGACATTAATGGCGCACTAGACTCACGGTGCGTGCGCCATTAGTAACATTTTTTTTAGAAATTCTAATGGCGCACCAGGGAGTAATGTGTCATTACTAGTTTAACTAGTAATGGCGCACCTCCTATACAGTGCGCCACTACTATTTTTTTTATTTTTATTTTTTTTTGCAACAAGGGTTACTAATGGCGCATTTGTTTCTGGTGCGCCATTAGTAACCTGGGACCAGCTAGATATTTTGGATAGCCACACCTATACACTCACTTTCCCCACTCCATTCTCTCCATCTCCTCCTTCAAGCTTGTGTCGCCTGCCTCCTCCTCCTCACCTCATTTGCACAAGAATTTGAGAGCGATCCAAGGAACATCGTGCTGGGCGCGAGCACCGATGGAGTCAATCCGTTTGGCAGCCAGAGAAGCACATATAGCACCTGGCCTGTGTTTGTGTGGATGTACAACCTTCCCCCCTGGTTGTGCATGAAGAGGAAGTACATTCACATGAATATGCTAATTGAAGGACCGAAACAACCAGGGAACGACATCAATCTGTATCTGGGGCTGCTGAAAGAGGAGCTAGACACGCTGTGGAAAACGACAGCCAATACGTGGGACGCCGCAGAGAAAGAATATTTCCCTATGAGAGCCGCACTGCTCACGACGGTGCACGACTATCTCAGTTACGGATATCTCGCGGGGCAGGTGGTCCACGGATTTTCTGGATGCGTCAGGTGCATGGATGACACAACGTATCGCCAGCTAGATAGAGATCCCGGGTCTTTGAAAACCATGTTCATGGGACATCGAAGGTGGCTTCGCGACGATGACCCGTGGAGAAAACGCAAGGATCTGTTCGATGGTGAAACCGAACCCCGAAGACGCTCGCGTACGAGGAGCGGCGAGAAAATAGACAAGTTGTTGAAAAATTGGAAAAATTGCCCACTGCCGGGAAAGAAGCAAAAGGCGCCAGAGCCAAGAAAGAAGCGAAAGGTGCCAGAGTCGCTGCTGAAGGTATGGAAAACGAGGTCTATTTTCTGGGACTTGCCGTACTGGGAGATCCACCGTGTGCCTCACAGCCTTGATGTCATGCATATCACGAAGAACGTGTGCGAGAGTCTGCTTGGTACCCTGCTCAACATGCCAGAGAGGACCAAAGATGGGCCGAAAGCAAGGGCAGACTTGAAATCAATGGGCATCAGGGAGGAGCTTCACGCTAATGATGATGATGATGATGATGAGGCGAAGCAGGACACATAAAGTCGTCACAAAGGCAAAAAGGCCAAGAAGACCAGAAATGACTACCCTCCCGCGTGCTTCACTCTAAGTCAGGAGGAGATCGAGCAGTTTTTCACCTGCCTCGTAGGAGTAAAACTTCCTTACGGTTACGCGGGAAAGATAAGCAGATACCTAGACCCAGCGAAGCAGAAGTTCAGCGGGATGAAGTCTCACGACTGTCACGTGCTGATAACGCAGATACTTCCAGTTGCAATCCGTGGGATCATGGACGCGCACGTCCGTGAAATGCTATTTGGCCTATGCAACTTTTTCGACGTCATCTCTCGAAAGTCGGTTGGCGTGAGGCAACTCAGAAGGCTACAGGAAGAGATCGTGGTGATACTATGCGAGCTTGAGATGTACTTCCCGCCCGCATTCTTCGATGTTATGGTGCATCTGCTGGTCCATATCATGAAGGATATCATCCAACTCGGGCCAACGTTCCTGCACAGCATGATGCCGTTCGAAAGGATGAATGATGTCATCAAAGGATACGTTCGCAACATGTCACGTCCAGAGGGAAGCATAGCCAGGGGCTTTCTGACCGAAGAGTGCATCTCCTACTGCACGAATTATCTAGGCATCAAGAACCCCGTTGGTCTGCTCGTCAACAGGCACCTCGGCAGGCTCGTTGGATGGGGTCACCGTGAGGGTCTCCGCGAAATGCATGTCGACTTCGAGGGTCGACTCGCCGACTTTGAAAGAGCAAACCTAGTCGCGCTACAACACATAGACGTGGTCGATCCTTGGGTGGTAGAGCACGAACCCTTTATTGAGAAGACGTACAATGACCGAGGCCAACAAAGGACGGACGGAGATATAATCAAAGAGCACAACTCATGTTTCACGCATTGGTTCAAGCAGAAACTTCTGTCGCACCCTTTACATGAGGATTCTTCTGCGGAAGAACAACTCATATTCGCCTTGTCACAGGGCGCCGAGCACAACCTGATGACCTATGAGGCGTACGATATCAATGGCTACACATTCTACACCGAGGACAAGGACATGAAGAGCGATGGTTATCAGAACTCTGGGATAACGATGGAATCCTACACCGGTAACGACAAGGACATATACTACGGAAGGATCGAGGAGATCTGGGAGCTGAGCTACGTTGGAGAGAAGGTCCCGATGTTCCGTGTCAGATGGGCCAAGAGCGTCCTAAAAGAAGACCAGTATTTCACCACCATGGTTATACCCGAACCCAAATCCAAGACCGCGGGCGCAAACGTCACCGCAAAAAATGAGCCATGGGTACTGGCTTCCCAAGTGGACCAATGCTTCTTCATTACCGACCCGTCAAAGACCAGTCGTGTTGTCGTGAGGAGAGGCAAAAGGAAGATCATCGGAATGGATGGAGTAGCCAATGAGGAAGACTTCAACAAGTACGGCGACCTGAAGATCGAACATGACGACGACGATGAAGTAGCAGCATACACCACAAGAAGAAGCAGGACCACCCTACCTAAAGGACGTCCGTTTCACAGAAGAACTCCATTTGCGAAAAAGAATGGCAAGAAGATTGTGAACAGATAGCTAGCTAGCTAAGATCGATTGTATTTAAATCGTAGTCTTCATTTCTCGATTGTATTACATGGGCACTTTTTGAACTCATGATTATTTTTAAATTTCATGGGCACTTTTTGAATTCATGAATATTTTTTCAAATTTGATAAATATTTTTAAATCTCGATCGCTATCCCCCTCCAT
>NC_041388.1:662344235-662365181 GCF_002162155.2 Triticum dicoccoides | reverse complement strand
CCCCGACCCACGTCACCGCCGCCCCTACGTGTGTCGCCGCCCCCGCGCCCCCACCACTACAGCTCCGCCATAGCCGACGCCTTCGCGACCTCGCCATCGCCGACAGCCTCCCCGTGTCAGCCCCTGCCCTGCGCCGCCTCTACCTCAGTCCGGGCACGGGATGCAGGACGACGACCGCGGCCGCCGGCCTCCCCACGACCAACCGAGGCGCCCAGGAGGCCTCCCCGATAACCAATCGAGCCATCTCTTAGCCGCCGCCGACCCCAACCCCGACCCCAACCCCTCCGGCGACCGGCCGCGACCGCCCAGGTACCTCTCCTCCTTCCTCCTTCCTCCCTCTCCACCCTTCCTCCCCATTCCATCCCTCCCTCCCCTCGACCGTGTCTGTTATCTTTTGATGATATTTGACAGCTTATGGATAGAAATGCATATTTCAGTGTTTATAGCTATTAACACTTGCAAGTTACTGCACTGCTAGCTAAATTCTGGTTAGTAAGTCTGTATCCGCCTCCTGCTGAAATTTGGTGATGTGTGTGGCTGTCTAAGTACCTACACAAAATTCCCCATGGAGAAAATGATATAGCTCCTCCTACAACATGTATAGATCAATCAGTTCAGTTCTAGTGCTGCTGGACTTTTGCACCATATAAAAATGTACTACTAGTTGAAAATCTTTACTGGAGAGAGCTTCATAAGTAGAAGGTTCCAAAGAATATAAACCAGTACTAGCACACTAGCACAATAGTACTGCCACCTCCCAGTAAACAGCAGGGTCTTTGATCAGCAATGTAGTTAATTAGTCAGGGCCTGAAAGCCTGCAAATGCATGTACACACAGGTAGGGAATGTAAGATGAAGCATGTACTTTACCAACTAATCTAATGGGCTGGCACAAAGTGAAAACCAAAACAATAGTTAATCAAGCAGAGGTAGATTAGATTAGATGGCAAAAAGCACAAATGTCCCTGCCTATCCATTTTTTTCTCAAGTTGAGCTGGTAAGTTTCAGATGTTCAATGATGTTGTAGGAAAAAATTGGATGAAGAAAGATGTGTGTGGCTATCTGAGAGAAGTATTTGCACAAACAAATTATAATTAATGTGTTGATGAAATTTTGGGTTTTCAAATTGGGACCAAAAACCAACCCATACCTTTAGACTCTTTTGGAATTTCCAGAACATTTTTTTGTTTGTTCCCTTTCACTGTTTGGGGACTTTTGACTTCATAATGAACCTTACTAAGATTCAATTAAGACTAATTAACTGCATTTGATGTCACTATATTCTCTGAATAACTTCAGTTATGATCTGTATTGGAAAACTTCAGTTAACACTCATTTTTTAGTTAACTCCTTACAGTTTAGATCATATTTTGATTGTCAATAATAGTGGACTTTTAAGGCTTTCTTAGAGGCAATACTAGTGGGTTTTAGGCTTTTTTACAGGCAATAATAGTGAAAATTAGGCTTTTTTGGAGGAGTGTGTTTCATGCTGGCCTACAGTGATGAATTAGTCAGAGGATTGTGCCTTAGGATTGTGCCAAAGTTATCCATTGTATCTATTTGCTTGTCCTTCAAATAGGGGCAAGACTATTACAGAAAAATTACTTGCAAGCATATTGTGATTTACTTGCAAGCATATTGTGCCTTAGTTACAGAAAAATTACTTGCAAACATATCGTAACTATTTTCACTCTGTCCTGAAGACTACAGAATCTGTGGTGACCCACACTCTATTGGTTCACACTCTTTGAGTTCGCTCGTGGAGGTATTATATGTTCACATGGTACATTTATGTTTTTCAGCAGTTAATTGATGGTTTGATACATGATACATTTCATGCACAGGGTGCTAGAGCTGCACTTAACTTGCTAAAATCACCCCCTTGTTCTTACTGAAATTCATTGCTTGTCCTATGTTTTCTGTCAGCGTATTGTTCAGGAAGCTTGCTTGAGTTTGTGTCCTTTAATTTGTAAATCTGCAGTTCTAGCCACATTTAGGATAAGTTGTTGTATATACTGTCAGTAACTTGCAAAGATGATGATCATCTTTTACATAAAACAATTTCTGTAAACACGTCAGTAACTTTGCTAGTTTGCTGGGTTTTGTCTCCGACCATTGTGTCGTGATGAATTTGCAAGTACCCCGAGAGGCCCTTGAGTTTGCTGGAATGTCGATTAACTTCCGTTCCGGCAAATTCGGGTACTCCATATGTCCTATTTTCAGCAAAGGTAATGCTGAAATTTTCCATGAATTTTAGCATGACTTTGCTAAAAATAGGACATATGGGGTACTTGTGACTAATGCATGGGCCGGGGTCTTAGTACTTAATTAAGTAGGATCAACTGCCCCTTTATTCTTGCTACATTAAACCATAGGTTTTAGGGTGCTTCGGTGTCGATAAGAACCTAAATGATGAAAGTTTAGGCTTTTAGGGTGCCTCGGGATCGACAAACCCTGAATAATAAAACCTTGGCTTTTAGGGTGCCTCGGTGTCGATAAGAACCTAAATGATGAAAGCTTAGGCTTTTAGGGTGCCTCGGCGTCGACAAACCCTAAATGATAAAAGCTTGGCTTTTAGGGTGCCTCGGTGTCAATAAGAACCTAAATGATGAAAGCTTAGGCTTTTAGGGTGCCTCGGCATCGACAACCCCTAAATGATAAAACCTTGGCTTTTAGGGTGCCTCGGTGTCGATAAGAACCTAAATGATGAAAGCTTAGGCTTTTAGGGTGCCTTGGCGTCGACAAACCCTAAATGATAAAATCTTAGCTTTTAGGATGCCTCGGTGTCGACAAACCCTAAATGATAAAATCTTAGCTTTTAGGATGCCTCGGTGTCGACAAAACCTAAATGATGAGACCATGATCTTGTTCCTTGACAATAACCAACTTTTTGACCAAACGTTTTTCCTATTTAGAGCGAAACATGGCCCACAACAATGAGGCCGGCGGTTCGGGCGGCAAGCAATTCTGGGAGCTATCCCAGGAGATGGAGGAAGAACCTCACCGCTATGAGGACGCCGCGGAAGACACCGATCCTGACTACACAACCCATAGTGGCGTCGGGGATGACACCACTGATGGTACCGCCGAGGATGCCACCACTGATGCTGCCGCCGAGGATGCCACCACTAATGATGGCAGCGCACGCACAGATGGTAGCCAACCGAAGAGGCAACGGAAGGACCGGCACCCGAACGCGCTCCGCACCATCAAGGAGGAATTTACTCAAGTGGACTCCGACGGGAATCCAACGGAGCCCAAACAAATAGTCAAGGGGTACTCGGTTTAGCTCGGGTGCATTCTCTGGAGCACTGTCTCGATCAACGCCAAGAACCTAAGGCATAAGGACCGAGGGAATTTGCGCAACCTCCTCTTCATGAAGCTGCACGAACGATACAAGTTCCCCGCTGAATTTGAAAACACATGCCTCTCAGGGAATAAAGTGAACAGTGCCGCCCTCATGAGGATGAGCACGGCCCTGTCTACTTGGAAAAGCGCGGTGAAGAGAATGATTGACAAAGGTGATAGTTATGAGAAGATCAAGGTGAAAAAAAATTCGATCAGCGAAGATGACTACAAGGAGTTCAAGATCAAGTGCGAGAGCAGCGCAACCTCCGAATCAAGTCAGTGGGGGAAAGAAATGCGGGAGTTGAACTTAGGGGAACACAAACTCGGTCCCGGCGGTTACAGAGTGGCGGAGCCTATATGGGACAAGGAGGACGCGGAGCGTGCCAAGCAAGGCCTACCGCCCCGCTTCGAGAAATACCGTAACAAGCAGACCAGGAACTATGTCAGGGCCCGGTACAAGGAGGACCCGGTAACAAAGGAGCTTACCACGGATCCGAAGACCAGGGCGCTTGAGCTTGTTCTGGCGCAGGAGACTGAAAGCAGTAGCGCGGGGTCATCTCAGAGCACCCCTTGGGACAGCACTCTAAATAGGGCGTTGAACGTAATGAAAAACAAGGATAAGCTCAGTAAGCCGTCGTCAGCTGGTCGTGTGGCCGGCAAAGGCTTGTCCACAAAATGGTCGCCATACTATAACGCTGGTGGGCGAAAGGAGAGAAAGACCAGCTCGGAAAGCCAGTCGCGCGAGGCTCAAGAACTCAAGGCACAGGTGGCGCTGTCGGATTTTGGGTTCCGGCAGACCCTTGAGGTTCGAACACTACGGTGTGCGCGGAGATCTCTCTCCTACCGATCTACGTCCAATCGCCTCGCATGATCTAAGCTGGAAACAACGAACAACACAAGGGACACGAGGTTTATACTGGTTCGGGCCATCGTTGTGGTGTAATACCCTACTCTAGTGTGTGGTGTGGTGGATTGCCTCAGGGGCTGATGATGAACAGTACAAGGGAAGAACAGCCTCGCGAGAGGTGTTCTTGAGCTGGTGCAATGAACTGCTTTGGTGAGTTCAGTCGCTTCTCTCTCTCTGCTGGGGTTCTACCAGATCTCTAGCTGTCCCTCTACTCTGTGGTGGCTAGCTCTATTTATAGAGGCCCTGGGCCTCTCCCCAAATAATGAGCGGGAAGGGCGCCAACACTTGGCCATTTTGAAGGGGAACATATAGTACAAGTTATCCTGACCAAAGGTGGTCTTCGGCTGCCAAAAGCACTGGTGATGACGCCCTCTTGGGCTCCACAGTGACCTCCGTCCCGTCGTTCCGCTGGTCTTGGTCTCGTTGCACTGGAATGGTAACCTTTGCCCGATGCCTTGGCCTATGCTTGCCCCCTTTGCACCAAAGGGGAAACAAGGACACTGCGCAGGCCGGCGCTCGCCTGGTCTCGATCGTCATGGCTTGCGTCACGGGCTCCTCGCGAGGTACCCCTTCCTTGATCTCTCCACCTCCTCGCGAGCCCGCCTGATGAGGTTGCCTCTAAGGAAGCTTCCGGTCGTCTGCCCCGCGAGGCTTGGCCCCTCGCGAGGGTCTTGAGCTTGAGCTGATAAAGATGGGTCATGCTGGGCCCCCACTTGAGCCACGCCGCAGGCCACGGGCAGGCAAGTCTGGGGACCCCCGTTCCCAGAACGCCGACAGTAGCCCCCGGGCCCAAGGCGCGCCCGGGCTTGGCCTAGCAGGGAAGCGAAGGGGCGAGCATGAAGCACCGCGGGCCCCAATAGCCTGCGGCCTTGGGTGCCATGTGGCGATTGATTGGACGTGGGCGTCTGCGCTTCCCCATGATGCCTTGGCGACCGCACGACTTGACAAGTCCCTGCATGCAGAGAAACCGGTCATGATTACCTACGATCGTGGTGCTCGGCGGTTGGCCTCCTCCGGCTATAAGTACGGGGCTGCGTGAGTCCCTTCAGCTCATCCCTTCTTGCTGCTCCTTTTCTTCTTCTTGGCTACTCGCCGTTCCCATGGCTCCAAAGAGATTCTCGGCCGCGGAGAAAGGAAAGGCCCGCCAGGCAGGGCCTGACTCCCCCCGACCAAGCGCGGCCGAGGCCGCCGTTGCAAGTATTCCACGGTCCCCCTAGTGGCCTCCCGCGGCCATGGAGGCGGTTCCCTGTGCGGTGGTGAGCGCCCGGCCACCGATGGGGGGCACGCCATGGTTGCGCCCCCCCCCCTAGGCCACGCTTTCGCTCTGCGGAGGTGTTGCCGGAGTTCGTCGTGTAGTCAGTGGACCTCACTAGCACCCGGCTCCAGCTCCCCCGTTTCTTTGTAGGTGATCTGCCGGCCAGCGCGGTGCGGCTTCTGGCTCCAGGCAGACTGCTGCTGCAGCAGGGCCTCCTGGGCTTCACTGGAGGTCTCCGTTTCTGGGAATGGGGCCCTGACCCGCGGCTGGCAAACATTTTCCCGCGTGCACGGCCTGGGCCAGTGGTGCACCCTGCACTTCAAGTTCGATGGCGACGCCACCCTCTACGTGAGGGTGTTCGGGGAAGACGGTCGCCGTATTGGGTGCTGCCCCGAAGACGATGACCGCGGCCACCTGCCCAACCCCGGTACTGACCAGGATGAAGACGGCGACAGGCGTACTGGCGGCGGTGCTCGGGGTTCGCGGAGTTTCAGCGACTCCCTCTCAGGCAGCAACTCCTCCAGCGGTGGCCGCGACCAGCCCCCGCGCCGTCGCGCCCGCCTGGGTGAAGGTAGCGGGTCAGCCCGCCGTCGCGCCCCAGCGAAGCGAGAGGAGGGATCCACCTGAGCCCCAGGAGTATCTCGAACCTTCGTTGTGGGTTGGTGCAGGACGAATCGTGCCCATTTTGTTTTCCTTCTTTTCCTATGCAGAAATAGAAGGTAGTATAGGGCCCCGCGGGGGCGTGTTAGAACTGATGCTGTTAACCATCGTGTTGCTTCCGCTACTTCTGCGCTGTGTTCCCGCGCCGTGCACCCATGTGCGGGAATTATTTTAGCTCGGTGGGGCTTGACGCGGTCCTCGCCTCCCGAGGCCGTGGCCTCGCCGTGCGCTTTGTGCCCTGCAAGGATCGGTAGGAGGGGTAACTTTCGGTCTTGGTTGTGGGGGCGATCGGCCCAAGTCCTGCGCTCGTGTCGTGATGCCCGTGAGGCACGGACTGGGAGGGGTGCTCCCGCAGAGGACTCGGATAGGAAAGCTCCAAACGATCGGGGCAGAAAACACTCGCGAGGGCGCCTGCGAACCTCCCTCGCGAGACTTGTGCGAGAGAAAACGAGGCAAGCGAGTGAAAAAGACAAAGAGTCACAAGCCAAGAACGTCAATAGCTTCAGTAAAACTTCAAACGAGAGTAAACAAGCCAACTACAGAAAGCAAATGGAAAAGCCGCGTCGGGCACCTATTCTAGTCTTTGGCGTCTTCTCACCCGCGCGGAGCTAAGTGCTGCCACTGGGCGTGGGCGGGAGCCCCCGAGGCCCAAGGGCGGCACTCCGGAGACTCCGGGGCGTGTACAGCCCCACTCATTATTACGTGAGAGTGTCACGGGCGGCGACCTTCACAGGCATTGGCCTTCTTCACAGGCACCGGGCCTTTCCCGAAATGCGGCAGCTTCACAGGCATTTGCCTTCTTCACAGGCACAGGGCCTTTCCGAAAACGAAGCAGCTTCACAGGCATTTGCCTTCTTCACAGGCATCGGGCCTTTCCCAAAACGCGGCAGCTTCACAGGCATTTGCCTTCTTCACAAGCACCGGGCCTTTCCCAAAATGCGGCAGCTTCACAGGCATTTGCCTTCTTCACAGGCACCGGGCCTTTCCTAGGCGCTAGGCCTCGCTCGGGGATAGAACCTCCGGAGATGTTGAATGTTCCACGCGTTTTGGATGGGTACCCCCTCCGTGGTCTCCAAGCGTGCGGAGCCAGGCCAGGAGACATGAACAACCTTGAATGGGCCCTCCCACATGGGAGAGAGCTTGTGCAGCCCCTCCCTGAAGAGAATCCGTCTGAGCACGAGATCCCCTATCTCAAGAGCTCGGGGCGGATGTTGCGGCAGTGGTATCGTCGCAGCGCCTGTTGATACCTTACCGCTCACAGCGCGGCTTCTCGACGGCGTTCCTCCCCCAGCACGAGATCCGTCCCCCGCATGCGTCCTGCAGCGCCTCATCAAACGCCAGGACCCGTGCGGAGCGACGCCTGACCTCGTGAGGGAGAACAACCTCTGCTCCGTAGACGAGGAAGAACGGGGTCTCGCCAGTCGGCTTGGTCGCAGTTGTGCGGATTGACCACAGCACGGACTGGAGCTCGTCGTACCAGCCCCTGCCACAGGCCTCCAGCTTCTTCTTGAAGGTCCTGGCTTTGAGGCCCCTCAGGACCTCCGCGTTGGCTCGCTCGGCCTGGCCGTTGCTCCGGGGGTGTGCTACCGAAGCGTAGCATATCTGCGTTCCAAGGTTAGCACAATACGTTTTGAAGAGATTACTAGTGAATTGTGAACCATTGTCGGTGATGATGCGGTTGGGCACCCCAAATCGGCTCACGAGGCCCTTGATGAAATTGACAGCAGAGCTTGCCGGGATTGTGCAGACGGCTTCCACCTCGGCCCACTTGGTGAACTTGTCCACAGCGACGTAGAGGTAGCGATAGCCCCCTGGCGCCCGAGGAAACGGGCCCAGAATGTCCAGCCCCCAAACTGTGAATGGCCATGAGAGGGGTATAGTATGTAGACCCCCCGCGGGCTGATGTTTTTGCTTAGCGTGAAACTGGCAGGCCTCGCAAGCCTTCACCAGCTCAACGGCGTCGTTGAGCGCCGTGGGCCAGTAGAATCCACTACGGAACGCCTTGCCGACGAGGGTTCGTGATGACGAGTGGTGCCCGCAGTCTCCGTTGTGTATGTCCACCAGTAGCTCCTTCCCTTGCTCTCGGGAGATGCAACATAGGGACACGTCATTTGGTCGCTTCCTGTAGAGCTCTCCATCCTTGATGCAATAAGTTGTGGCCTGCCGCGCCACACGCTCCGCTTCCTCCTCATTCTCCGGCAGAGTCCCTTGCATCAGGTAGTTCTTGAGCTCCGAGATCCAACACCCTTCCTGAGGCTCTAACGCCAGGAGCAGGCGTGCCCCTGAGGCCGGGCCGCAGACCGGGGCTCCTGAGGCAGGCGGCTGAGGGAGCTCCTCCCTTGGTTGCGCCGTGCTCAACAGTGACGACACCGCCGAGGGTTTGAAGAGCCGCTCCTCGAAGACGCCAGGCTCCTGAGGCAGCTGCCTAGATGCCCTCTTGGCAATGTCATCAGCCTTCTGATTGGTGCCGCGAGGCACATGCTGCAACTCCAGCCCCCAGAACTGTTTCTCCATCTTGTGAACCTCAGCGAGGTAGGCTTCCATGTGCTCGTCCTTTGGCTCGTATATCTTGTTGGAGAAGTTGACGAGGAGCTGCGAATCGCTCTTGATGATGAGGCGCTTTACCCCTAAGGCAATTGCGGCCTTCAAGCCTGCTATTAGGCCTTCGTACTCCGCTATGTTGTTGGAGACCTTTTCTCTGTGCTGGAAGCAGAGTTGTATGGCGTAGTAGAGTTTGTCCTGGGTGGGGGATACGAGCACTGCGCCAGCTCCCGCACCGTGTCGGGAGAACGCCCCATAAAAGTACATGACCAAGCCGTTCGGTGCTTCACTTCCCGGGGAAAGTGATCGGTCTTCGCCTGCCTCGAGACCCGGCGCTTCTGCCCATTCTGCCATGAAATCCGCAAGCACGGCTCCCTTGATGACTTTGGTCGTACTGAATTCTAGCTGAAATGCATGTAGTTCAATGTTCCATTCAGCAACCCTTCCAGCCGAGTTGGGGCTCCTGAGTACTCTTTCCAAGGGGTATGCTGAGACGACTTTGATGGGATGGCCTTGGAAGTAGTGGCGCAGCTTGCGTGAGGCCACTAATAGCGCGAGGAGAAGTTTTTGAGGCATGGGATACCGTGCCCTTGCGTCCCGTAGCACCGTGCTGACGAAGTACACGGGATGCTCGACAAGGTTGAGGGTGCTGGCGCAGCTTCCGTCCTCCAGAGGTCGAGGCGTCTCTTGAGGCGACGGAGCTTCCAGTGCTTGGTCGCCTGAAGAGGCCTCTCCTGCTCGGGGTGCGCTCTCCTGCTGCGGTTGTTCCTTTTCGGCTGTGGTCGCGGCCTTCGCGAGGCCCTCCTGGCTCTGCTTTGCTTCAGTTCGGACGGTCGATGCGGCCTTGGCACAACGCTCCTCCCTGATCGCCACCAGGGTTGCGCTAGCGGAGTAGGGGGTGGCCGCAAGGTAGAGCACGAGGGGCTCCCGAGGACGCGGAGCTACCATCACTGGTGGGCTGGTAAGGTACCTCTTGAGGTCTTGGAATGCCTTGTCGGCCTCTTCAGTCCATTCGAAGGGGCCCTTTTTCTTCATTAGCTTGAAGAAGGGCAGCGCTCGTTCCCCCAGCTTGGGGATGAAGTGCCCCAGCACAGTTACATGCCCGATGAGCTTCTGCATTTCTCTGAGGGTCCTTGACGGGCTCATGTCTTCGACTGCCTTGACCTTCTCCGGGTTGGCCTCGATGCCCCTGTGGGACATGAGAAAACCTAGGAGCTTGCCCGAGGGGACTCCAAACATGGACTTCTCCGGGTTGAGCCGTAGGTCCACTTCGTTGAGGCTCGCGAAGGTTTCTTCCAGGTCCTGTATCAGGGTTCTTGCCTCACGAGACTTCACCACAATGTCATCAACGTAAGCTTCAGCGTTCCTCCCGAGCTGCCGGCCTAAGGCGATGTGCATCAGCCGCTGAAAGGTCATGCATGCGTTGCGCAACCCAAATGACATGCACGTATAGCAGTACACTCCACACGGGGTCAGGAAAGCCGTCTTCTCCACGTCTTCTACCGCCATCTTGATCTGGTGATAGCCCGAGAAGGCATCTAGGAAGCACAATAGGTCACACTCTGCGGTGGAGTCGACTATCTAGTCAATGTGGGGAGCGGAAATGGATCCTGCGGGCAGGCCTTGTTGAGGTTGGTGAAGTCGACGCACATGCGCTCCTTTCCTCCCTTTTTTGGCACGACGACTGGATTAGCCAGCCAATCAGGGTAGCGGACCTCGCGGATAACTCCTGCCGCCTCTAGCTTCCGGGTCTCTTGAACGATGAAAGCATGTTTCTCAGTGGACTGCCGCCTCGCCTTCTGCTTCACGGGGGGCACATTGAGGCACACATTGAGGTGATGCTCAATCACTTTCCTTGGGACCCCTGCTAGCTGATCAGGTTCCCACGCGAACACCTTTTTGTTTGCACACAGGAACCTCATCAGGGCCTTCTCCTGCTCGGGCTTGAGGTTGGCCCCTATGGTGAAGGTAGCGCCAGTGGACCCGTCCTCGTCGACTGGTACCTGCTTGGTTTCCGCCTTGTCTTGGGTGAATAGCTGCTTCTTTTTAGCCGGCGCAGCCCCCTTGGGCTCAAGGGCGTTGGTGCTAGTGGGTTGTGCCATTGCAGCCGCCCTGAAAACAAGCTAGAGCACCTGCAGTGCATCCCTTATGTCTCCTGACATGGTGAGGACGCCGCTGCTCCCGGGCATCTTCATGAGGTTGTACGACGGGTGAGTTGCTTCCATGAACCGAGCCAGGGCCGGATAGCCGAGGATGGCGTTGTAGGGGAGGCTAGTGGGGGCGATGTCAAAGTCGATCAGCTCCGTGTGGAAGTTGTCGTGGGTGCCGAAGGTCACTGGGAGGCGGATCTGTCCCAAGGAGGCGGTGGAACCGGCTCCGACGCCCGAGAAAGGCATGCTGGGTTGGAGCTGCTCCAGCGGCACGTGGAGGAGGGTGAAGGCCTCCACCAAGAGCACGTTGAGGCCAGCACCACCATCGATGAGGGTCCTGGTGATGGCCACTTGGCAGATGGTGGGGGTGCACAACATTGGAAGCGCGCTCGAACCGATGGGGTTGAAGGGGTGATCCTCCGAGTCGAAGGTTATCGGCCTCGGGCGCCACCAAGCCCGGGGGGCTTCCCGGCGCTTGAAGGTGGTGCTGATCCGGCGGGTGAACGGCTTGACGTGATGGCTCGAGGGTGGTGCCTGGGAGCCACCCAGGAGAGCTGTGACGACGGGCGGGGCTGGTGCGGCAAAACGGGTGAGGAAGAGGTCGCGCAGCTCCTCCCAGGAGGTGACAGAAGCCGCCGGCAGGTGGAGGAGCCACGCGCGCGGGACGCCGGTGAGGGCCATGGGTCGTCGCCCCCGGCTCTGAGGACGGCCTCCTCGTACGCCAGCAGGAAAATCATCGGGTCTGTCGGGCCATTGTAGCGTAGCGGCATGTCGGGCTTGAACTTGTGCGGCCACTACACCTGTCGCAAGGTGGGGGCCAAGGCCCGGAGCCCCCTAGCCCCAATGTCGGCATCCGTCGCTGGAGCGGGCGGCGCGTTGTCCGCCATGAGGGCAGGATGTGATGTTGGGGGAGAGCGGGTCGTCAGAAGGGAGAATTCCGGCGCACCCCTACCTGGCGCGCCAAATGTCGGGTTTTGGGTTCCACCAGACCCTTGAGGTTCGAACACTGGGGTGCGCGCGGAGATCTCTCCCCTACCGATCTACGTCCAATCTCCTCGCGTGATCTAAGATGGAAACAACGAACAACACAAGGGACATAAGGTTTATACTGGTTCGGGCCACCCTTGTGGTGTAATACCCTACTCCAATGTGTGATGTGGTGGATTGCCTCAGGGGCTGATGATGAACAGTACAAGGGAAGAACAGCCTCGTGAGAGGTGTTCTTGAGCTGGTGCGATGAACTGCTTTGGTGAGTTCAGTCGCCTCTCTCTCTCTCTCTCTGCTGGGGTTCTACCATATCTCTAGTTGTCCCTCTACTCTGTGGTGGCTAGCTCTATTTATAGAGGCCCTGGGCCTCTCCCCAAATAATGAGCGGGAAGGGTGCCAACACTTGGCCATTTTGAAGGGGAACATATAGTACAAATTATCCTAACCAAAGGTGGTCTTCGGCTGCCAAAAGCACTGGTGATGACGCCGTTTTGGGCTCCACGGTGACCTCCGTCCTACCGCTCCGCTGGTCTTGGTCTCGTTGCACCGGAATGGTAACCTTTGCCCGATGCCTTGGCCTGTGCTTGCCCCCTTTGCACCAAAGGGGAAACAAGGACACTGCGCAGGCCAGCGCCCGCCTGGTCTCGATCATCATGGCTTGCGTCATGGGCTCCTCGCGAGGTACCTCTGCCTTGATCTCTCCACCTCCTCGCGAGCCCGCCTGATGAGGTTGCCTCTGAGGAAGCTTCCGGTCGTCCGCCCCGCGAGGCTTGGCCCCTCACGAGGGTCTTGAGCTTGAGCTGATGAAGATGGGTCGTGCTGGGCCCCCACTTGAGCCACGCCGCAGGCCGCAGGCAGGCAAGTCTGGGGACCCCCGTTCCTAGAACGCTGACAGGCACGGATTCCGGAGATTGTCCAAGAGTAAGTGCAACAACAACTGGGATCGACGCTCACTGGCATTATGCCTACCTTGATTCATGGGCTGACGACATGGATTGCGAGCGGCCAACAGGGGCCGCCCCCGATTCCCAGCTTCACGGCCAGCAACTCGCACAACGCACAGGCGGCGCCATTGGTGTCTCCGGCGGAGGCAGTATTGGTGTCTCCGACGCCGGCACGGGCATTGGAGCTTAATGCACCCGGGTGTACACCGGCCGGCACCTCAGCAGCAAGCGGCCCCTCTGTCAGTTGCACGCCCGTCATTGGCGGTGCCTCGACATTAGCCGAGCTCGACGCCATCATCAAGGTAACTAATTAAGCCTCTCGGTCGAGGACTTCATCTCCTTGCCTTTGACTGGGCATCCCTGACGCCCTACATGTTTTCGCATGGCGCCGCCGACGGTCCGTGCACTCTCCTGCACTTCGTGAACGACGAGTTGGTCGATGTTGCCAAGGGCAAAATCGTTCAACCGGGCAACCCCATGTTCCACGGTAATCCGATGCCACCCACCGTGTATAGGGTTCAACTGGTTCGGGTGCTGCCAGGCTGCGACGAGTTGTTACCTCTGATTCGACCCGCCGGGGCCGACGAAGATGATCTGATGACCCTCAGCGCCTGCCTAAGCTGGCCCCTGCTTTGGCCGAAGAGCCAGATTCGTTTGGGGCGGGGGACACCACCCCAAAGACAACACCGCCAGTCGTGCCGGCGCCAAGCCATGGCAAGACCGCCGCAACGCTACCGGACATGCCGGACATCCCTATGGCACAGGATCCGAACATGCATATGGCACAGGATCCGGACGATGATGACAACAACGACGGTACATTTACCAACGTCGATAAGTATTTTGCCGAACATGGGTACGATGAGGAATTCTTGGGGCCTCCTTCTCAAGAACCCAACCCTATAAAAGACGATCGCGATCTAGCTGGAACAGCGGAGAAACCCAATTGCAATAGGCGTCGTCTGGCGTTCAGTTCTCAGGAGATGCCTCCAGCTGCCGACTTCACCGAGCCTCAGATAGCCGAGGTGCGAAATATTATCAGCCCCAACACACTCAAGAAGGCGGTCTGTGAGCAGAACTCGGTCCCATTACAGCAGAAGAAGAAGGGACGGAAAATAAAGAGTAACAAGGGTGTGAGCCAGCCGGCACCGAGTACGATCCGTGCTTAGGACGGGCCACCTTCACCTAAGGATATCTCGAGGAGGGTGCATGTGGCGGGTAGGCTGATGCTACCGACTAATATGCTCAATGCTGCAACCGGTGCTATGCGGAGTCTGCATGACAGTGTTCTTTCTTTGGAGAAGCGGCATCTCAGAGAGAATGATGTGGCATACCCGGTTTTCGTGGCCAAGGTGCCAGAGGGCAAGGGCTTTGTGGATAACGCCATCGGGGGTACGATCGTCCTGCGGTTTGATGACATCTTCTCTATGTTTAACCTTCATCCGCTGCACTACACCTTTGTTCGGCTATTTTCGCTGAATATGGAGATGCGGATCATTAGAGACAAGACCCCGGACATCGTGATAGTCGACCCCTTCTACATGCGTGCCAAGATCTTGGGCAGCGCTGGGGACCGGGAAGTCGCGAGTTCTTACCTCGAAGGCGTCATTCTGGTAAACCCAGATAAGGATAACTTCCTCATGGCTTACTTTCCCGAATAAGTCGTCCCCTCAACCGCCCTGTAACATATGATTTCTTAGATTTCAATCATTTTTTTAACATCCCGTGTTTTGTGCAGTGACACACATTGCACACGCATCCTCTTAAGCCCGAAATATTCCATGGCCACGTATTTCGACTCGGACCGTCAGTCGAAGAAAGACTACACAAATATCAAGAAAGTTCTTGATGATGTTCTCCCCGCCTACGCCAAATCTGGAGGCACCTTCACCAGGGCAGTTCGTAAGTACGGCAAGCACGTGTTCGCCCACAATACGACGTTCTGCTGCGTCAAGCAGCCGCCTGGTGGTCAGAAGAATGCCTACTACGCCCTCCATCACATGCGGGCGATTGTACGGGACCATAATCACCTTCTGCTATCAAATAATCTCAAAGATTGGGCCGCGAGCTTGTCGGCAATCTAGGACGCGGACATCAGACAAGAATTCTTTCGCATCCAGTCGGAGTTTGCGGAAATCATCCATCAAGATGTCCTTCGTACCTCGGGGCAATTCAACCTCAGAAATCAACCGTCCAACAGTGAGATAGACACAACGCTACAAATGCAGGCTGACAACGCCCGCGATTTCATGAACATCACGATAGACGACGGCTTCATCCACGCTCCGGTCCCTTGAGTCGAGTCCAAAGTAGTGATGCTATGTGTAGTTCTGAAACATCGATTGGCTCATGTTGTAATTAAACTTTAATGAACTTGTATGTCTCTTTGGTTTGGACAGTCGTTCAACTTAGATGTAATCGATGCTATTAATGTCTTGCTTTTCTCTTCTGATCCTTTTGTTGCATACTTATATATTGCTTATGTATCATCTGTGAATTGCTACTAACGTTTTGTTTGGCTAGTGCATAGAGATGCCGACGTATGTCGTGTACAAGGGTAAGGTTCCCGGAGTCTACGACGACTGGGAGGAGTGTCGGAGAGAGGTTCACCGTTTCAGCGGTAACAGTTACAAAGGGTACACCACTAGGACGGAGGCAGAATCTAGATACGCACGCTATCTAGCGGGAGAGAGGAGGAAGCGTTGGAGGAACCGGATGAAGATCAGTTTCATCGCGATTATGCTCATCGTGATGACCGCAGCTCTCTTCTATGTGATGGTAGTTTAGATGATCGATATCGACTTGTAATATGAAGACAAACTCGCTACTCGCGGTCTCGAGACTTGTAATGTTCTATCTTTGTTCGGTTTTGAATTCGGAGACTAATATGATGATTTGTATTCAGAGACTAATCTTCTATTGTATTCGATGAATCTGTTGTTGCTGTGTGGTGTTGTCTAAATTATGTCCAATAATATATTTTGTAACCTGTGAAAATATCAGAAAAGAAAAAAATCTCTAATATTCATACTAGTGGCGCACCACTCAAGACATTAATGGCGCACTGTAAAAATGACACTAATGGCACATCATCCACTAGTGCGCCATTAGTATGTCAAAGCACATGGGTACATATGGCCCCTTGGGAGGCATTCTAATGGCGCACTGTGGGCTATACTAATGGCGCACTGCGTGATGCGTCATTAGTACACCAGATACTAATGGCACATCAGTGGTGCGCCATTAGTATTTAATTCTAATGGCGCGGTGCTAGTGGCGCATCAATAGTGCGCCATTAGTAGGCAAAACTGGTGCACCACTAGCATGCGTTTTCCTAGTAGTGTACCGTTGTCGTCGATGCACTCTAGTGTAACACTGTGTGTTATGGGTAGCTATTAAGTATTAATTATATTTCATGCAAGCAACCAAACAACGTGCACTCATCTGACCACATACAATACGAGCAACCAGACGCGGTGCGTAGAAGCATCGTTATGATGCAGGGAGAGGACATGTAGGCAACCAAACTAAATGCAGATGTTGATTTTTGGTCTGCATTTGCTCGGCCCAACTGAGACAAGTATGCAAAAGGAGAAAAAACGATGCAAGTAACCAAACGCGCCCTTAGTTATGTATGAGTATGACCACAGAAGCATTTCTCCACGGTATGATACTTGCCTGAATTGTGTGTCCTTGCGAGCAAAGAAACGTCGCATGAGAATCGCATGTCCATGGAAGCAACGATTTCTCCGTCAACTGCATTTGACTGGACGGTATTGATGCAAGTGTAGCACGCACTTAATGAAAGGACGACATTCTTGAGCAACTGAAACATCTAGTGGTAAAATTAAGTAGTGTGACACAATAAAAATGAAAAAGAAACTTGGTGTTTTTTCTATAAATTCGATCAATGTTAAAGAAGTTCGCGTTAAAAAAATCAATACATCGTATAACTACTAAGGGCCTCTTTGATTCGTAGGACATGTAAAATGTAGGATAAGGAAAACATCGGAATGAAGTGGCACTATATCTTCAATGCGACAGGACTAGTATGGTCGTTTGATAGTGCATAGAAAAACCGTAGGATTCTTCACATGAGGTTAGAGTGGATGAAAATTATCCTATGAAAACTAGTACAAACTAATCCTACAGATTGTAATCCTACGAACCAAACAAGCTACATAGGTAACAAATCCTAAGGATTGGAACCCTCCAAAATCTTTAGGAATCATTTGAATAAAAGATGCCCTAAGCCAGCATCACCTCAGCAAAACGTACCCATCGACATATCACCATGCCCACATACATGCTAGCAGCAAATTAAACGGTTGCTTTGTAAAATCAACTGCAAAATGAACTAAGCTGGCTACTGCTTTTAAGATATTTTTTACCACATCTTTTGATAAGGTTTTTAGTAAGGATTACCCTTTTTAATAAATTTTCTTCCATTTTACCTCATTTAACTAGATTAGTATCACATTTTACCTTTTTAATTTGACACGTGTTCCTTCATACTGGACGCACCTGTCAATGCACATGTGGCGTGCGGGTTTACTTCCGAAAGTTTTTTCTCCGTTCAGCAGATTAGTTGGATATTCTTTTGCCATATTCATTTTGGAGTACATAATGATTAGTGATCTGTTTCTTAAGAATGAAATAAAAAATGCTCGGTTTTTATTTACTCTTCATATTAGTTTTGTCCTAAATTAAATTTTATAAAGTTTGACCGACTTTATAGAAAATAATATTAATACAAGTATACATGATGTGAAAATATATTCAATGAAGAATCTAATAACACTGATTTGGTATTGTAGATGTTAATTATTTTCTTTAAAAGCTATCTTGCGAACGTTCGCTAGGGGGCCAATTCTGACGAACGCTTTCTCTCCCGCCGGATTCGTTTGCACGAATCTTGGTGCGGGATTGGAGCCACTTTTGACTGTTAAACTTGCCATGCACCCAAGATATTTTTTTCTCTTTTTTCACTAGATGACAGTTTTTCTAGATAATATTAACATGGGAGTTTATAATTTTTACAAACTATGTCATATGGAATTTTCAAAGAAAATCATTTTCTTCTTTTGTTTCACAAGTAAACTTTGCTTTTGTGCATGGCATTTTTATTATTTAAGAGATGGCATCTTTTATTACTAAGAGATGACATTTTAATTATTAACAGATGACATTTTTTATTAAGAGATGGTAATTATTTTATTAATAAATGTCTTTTTTTATTAAGAGATGGTATTATTTTGTTTAATAAGATAAAACATTCTTTATTTATTAAGAGATGGCATTTTTTATTTATTAAGAGATGGCAATTTTTGTTTTTTAATAGATGTAGTTTTTATTTATTGGGAGATGGCATTTTTATATTATTAAGATATGTCATTTTATTATTTAAGAGATGGCGTTTTTTGTCATGGCATTTTTTTCCCTCTTTGTTGATATGGCTACTCAGATTATAGACCACGACAAGTTTTAAATCCATGTTTTTAACACTAATGGTTAATTTTGATATTCGAGGGCGACATTTTTCATAAATTCTTACACGGCATTTCAAAATTTAAATTTTCTCTGTTTTATAAGAATTTTTATGCCATTTTATTTATAAAAAGGCAGTTAACTAGCCCTTTTGGGTCAATTGGGTCACCTTGGCCACCGCACGCGAACGAATTGCTTGTGCGGTCCTCCTCGCTTGTGCGGTCGAATACCAGCTATTGGGGTCCTAATATTTTTTATAAATTTAGTTAAAGTTTATAAAGTTTGGCTTATGACAAAGTTATTATACACACTTAATGTCTGGACGTGTCTACGGACATTTGCAGAGAGAAATGCGTTGGAGATGCCCTTACACCCTACAATGTCGTCCAAGCAGCAGTGTGTTTCCATTTCAAGCCATGTGTGGGTTGTACGGGTAGCGTCTCTTTCTCATCAGATTGTTCATTTTCACATACACTAACATTATAAAATGCTCCAGTAATATTTGTTGTGAATATTGATCGTACACATTTTTTTATAAAAAGCGTTTTTATTAACTTAAAATGTAGCATCAAGCGAATACAAAACATGATGATTTCATGCACACAACCAATTTGATTGTATACTACTTCATCCATTTCAAAATAGATGACCCAACTTTATACTAACTTTGTACTAAAGTTAATACAAATAGTCTGTTGGAAAGGGATCACTCTCTGATTCTGCTTCAAGTCCTGTGCGTGCCTGTTTCGAAGAATGCTATTCGCTCTAGTGTCCTGTGCCTGTTTCGAAGAATGCTATTCGCTCTAGTGGAATAAGTAGCGATTTATGAAGTTGAGTCATCTATTTTGAAACTGAGGGAGTACTTATTACTCATATCCATATGGAAGCAAATCCATCGACATGGCATGCTACGTGTGCAATGGCAGGTGGACTAGCATGACAGAACATGCATGCACAAAAATTAAAGACACGATAAAATGTGGCGTAAGTTTAGTTAAATTGTGTAACATGAATGGAAATCCATCTAAAATGACAAAATAGGGGATAGAAGGTGAAATTAACTCTAAACATTAGCTCAAATTTGTTTGAGCTTGAAATCCATCAATTCAAGAGGCACGTACTGCCCATTGACATCGCATGAGTGTGAGCGGTGCCAAACTCCGACGATCTCGATCGACTGGGACGACGCTGGTGAAGCCATCATCGTAGAGGATCCGGAGCTCGTGGGGAACCTCACGAGGGTGCTCGTTCTGGAGGACGACGCGGACGGTGGAGAGGTCGGGCGCCGCGAAGCAGGCCGGGTCGATCTCGCGCACGAACCCGAACTGGCTGCAGTTGTCCCTGACCATCTCCTCCGTGCGCTGCTCGACGGGGTAGGCGCGCATGCAGCGCCGCGTGGACGAGGTAGTCGTTGGAGACCCGCCGGACGTTGGGCGTCTCCGCCTCGCGCACGAGCCTCACGGTGACCCCGTCCAGCACGAACGGCTGCCGGCGCATGGCCGCCTCCCGGTGGTCGGGCGCGCGGAAGCGCACCGCCATGTCGTCATGGCAGGTGGCCGGGACCGGGAGGAGCTCGAAGTTCTGGGGCAGGTCGAGCGCCAGGGTGCGGAAGGCGCGGCGGATGAAGGGCCCCGGGTCAGCGCGGCAGGGGGCCTCCGGCGGCGTGATGTACGCGTGCGCGAAGCGCCGCGCGTGGTAGAGCACCTCGGGGTCGCGCTCGCGCTTGAAGTTCTTCATGTACACCTTGATCGACTCCGGGCGCTCCGTGCGCGGCGGAAAGGCCAGGCGGACGGCGGTGGCGGCCGGAGGGCCGTCGAAGTACACACGGGTGACGAAGGCCGGGCGGTCTGTGGGGATCTCCAGCGCCGTCGCGCCCTCCGGCATGGCGCGGTGGGCGCCAGCCGGCGGCATCTTGGTCGGTGAGCTGGAAGTGCTGATGGAAGGAGGCTACGTGGGTGATGCGTTGGATGGGAGGCAGGAGCTGTGAGGGTACATATATGGTCACGGCGTTGATCACGGAGGCAAGAGATGGGAAGGAATTGGTGTGCGCAGTTATAATGGCAGACGGCGTGCGTCGCGGGATTTTGCATTTCGGCGGCAGACTTTGGAACCGCGGATTCTCGGGCCGGGCTGGGGTTAGCGTGATCCGCCATTCCATGAGAGGGCTTTGCATGTTTGACTCGGCAAATTTGACTATTTTGACCTGTGGACAAAATCAATTCACAAAATGAACTGCCCGTGAAACTATTTCACAGCACTGACTCTTTTTGTAGCGCCCGCCACGCAGGCGCCACACCCTACGGTGCAGCGCCCAGCTCGGGGCGTTGCACGCCAGTCCATCGTGGCAGTCCTTGGGCCCGCACCCAGCAGTGCAGCGCCTCCTAGCTAGGCGCCGCACATGTAATGTGCAGCGCCTAGCG
Organism: Triticum dicoccoides; assembly: GCF_002162155.2. Lineage (NCBI taxonomy): Eukaryota > Viridiplantae > Streptophyta > Magnoliopsida > Poales > Poaceae > Triticum > Triticum dicoccoides. Next base: position 662,344,483 of record NC_041388.1, on the reverse strand, counting down.
TTCGGGCGCTGCACTGTGACTTATCCAGCGGCTGGGCCCCCCTCCCCCACTCCCCCCACCCCACACACCCCAACCCGAGCTTTGCCCCCTCTCCCACTCTCTCCCCCTCTCAAATCCTCTCCCAAAACTTGCAAATTTGAAGAATTTGTCCGTGGATTTTGAAGTCATACCCTCCCTCAAGGTAATCTTCTCCGATCCCTTGTTTTGATCCAAGTAATGCTAGTTTGGGAAACCCTAGTTTTGTTTGG
>NC_041388.1:662339790-662343466 GCF_002162155.2 Triticum dicoccoides | reverse complement strand
GATGAACAAGTTGATGAGGAGGGGTTCACGGTGAAGGAGGCCGAAGCTTTCGAGAAGGTATTCAGTCGGGATCACAAGACACCATTGTTCAAGGATGTTAGTCTCGCGGATGAAGCCGTTGTGGATGGTGGCAAATCTATATCTCTTGGGGTTAGGCCAAGCTCTCACCGTGATTTGGGAGACGACAAGAACCGGATTGGTAAAGGGTGTAAGTTCGAAACCTTCTTGGAATTGAAGATGTGGCTCGACAACTACTCGGTTACGCATTATCGTCCACACAAGGTGGTGCATTCGGACGTCAATGTGCGCTACACGGTTGCATGTGCATGTGAAGATGAAATATGTCCGTGGATTGTGCGTGCAAGACCATGGAAAGGAGGTCCCGCTTGGCACGTAGTGAGTTGTGTGCCAACTCACATGTGCCGAGGCAAAAGGGTGGATGGCAAGATTGTGTCCCAAGACCATAGACAACTCACGTCTGAGTTCATCGCTTACAGGCTCTCCAACTCAATATCCACACTTCCAACAATGAGCGTCCAACATGTCATTGACCTTGTGAAAGCCATCTTTCATTACAAGGTGAAGTACGGCAAGGCATGGAAGGCGAAGCAAGCCGCATTTAAGATGTTGTATGGTACTTGGGAGGAAGCATACAACCGAATCCCTAGGTTGTTGTTAGCCATGGCCGCCACAAACCCGGGCATGGTTCATGTTGTCGAGCCTCATGGGCACCAAACAACGGTTTATGAAGGAAAGAAAGTCCGAGTATTTGGCCGTGCATTTTGGGCGTTCGAGCAATGCGTGAGGGCTTTCGAACACTGTAGGCCGGTCATCTCCATTGATGGCACGTTCTTGACCGGACAATACAAGGGCACCTTGTTGGTTGCGATAGCAAGTGATGCCAATAACCGGGTGTTGCCATTGGCATTTGCTTTGGTTGAGGCGAAGAACAATGACAACTGGGAGTGGTTTATGCGTCTTTTGAGGACGAAGGTGTTACCCGCTCAAAGGAAAATTTGTGTCATATCGGATCGGCATGTAGGAATTCTTAACGCAGTGGAGATTGACATTCCCGGGCATGCTCCGTTGCACCATCGATGGTGCATGAGGCACTTTTGTTCGAACTTCTATAGGGCATGTGGCCTTAAGGAGTTGGCCGATGATCTTCAAGATTGTTGTCTTGCTTTCTCCGAGAAGCGGTTCGCCACTTTGTTGAACAAATTGCTCGCACACAAAAAACTTGATCACAGGGGTCAAGACTTTATGAATAGGCACATTCCCCACCGGAACAAGTGGGCACGTGCTCTTGATGAAGATGGCCTAAGATACGGTCAAATGACAAGCAATATGGCTGAATGCTTCAATAGGGTGCTCAAAGGTGCACGTGGATTACCCGTGACGGCAATAGTTCAATACACATTTGACAAGATGAATGCGTACTTTCTAAAGTACTCAATGGAAACTGATGCACAGATAGCGGGTGAGAACCCGCGCAAGTACAAGTACAAGTTCCCACCCAAGGTTGATGAATGGTTAGAATTTCAATCACGAAAGGCGGACTCAGAAGAAGCTATATTATATGACAACGAAGAGTGGAAGTATGAAGTGAAAGAGCCAGGAGGAAACACAAACGATGGCCGGCAACATGGAGGTCGGGCTTTCAAGGTGTCGTTAACACAATGTGATTGCTCTTGCGGGAGGCCATTGTTGCTTCATCTCCCATGCTCACATTTGTATACCACCGGTCGCGTTAGAAATGTGGACATCAATCACCCACGCACCGTGAGGGAGTTGGAGTTCTCAATCATGACGGTCAAGAAAACATGGGCTCCCCGCTTTCACCCATACTTTGACCAATCACAATGGCCGGAGTACCATGGAGTTCAACTATGGCCGGATCCGGAGTTGAAGGTTGTTAAATGTGGTAGATGTAAAACAAAGCGTTTTAGAGGCGACATGGACGGATGGGGCCATGGTGGCCGCTGCGAAGCGGGAAACGATCAATTCCAAGAGCCTCGTGAGAGCTCCCGTTGTGGGGAATGCAAAGGTCATGGCCACAACAAAAGAAAATGTACGAAACCAAGGAAAAGGTCCAAGAAAAATGATTCAAGCACTAGCCAACAAGGAGCTACACAAGGGAGCCAACCAAGTGGTAGCCAACAAGTGCCAAGCCAACCAAGAGGTAGCCAACAAGTGCGAAGGCAACAACGTGGTAGCCAACAAGTGCCAAGGCAACCAAGTGGGAGCCAACCTAGTGGTAGCCAACAAGTGCCAAGGCAACCAAGTGGGAGCCAACCTAGTGGTAGCCAACAAGTGCCAAGGCAACCAAGTGGGAGCCAACCTAGTGGTAGCCAACAAGTGCCTAGCCAACCAAGTGGTAGCCAACAAGTGCCAAGCCAACCAAGTGTTAGTCAAAGAGGATCTAGGCAACAAAGAGGTCGGCAACTAGGACTTACAAGAGGCCGTGGTGGTGGTAGTCTAGGCCGTGGTGGTGGTAGAGCTCGTGGTGGTGGTGTTGGCCGTGGTGATGGTCTTGGCCTTGGTGATGGACTTGGCCGTGGTGATGGACAAGGGCAAGGTCGTTATAGAGGAATGTTTGGATACCTCGATGGACCATTTCTGTATGTTGCTCACTAACTATAATGTTTCAAATGTTCTTGTTTTCCATATGTTCTTTTTTTTTCATATGTTCCATTTGTTTGTATTGTCTTTACTAACCATTATGTTTCACTCATTGTAGGTATGACGGCTTCCCAACCCAACAAACCAACAATGAAGGAGGATGGCGAAGATGAGATGGCGGGATGGTGGGAGAAGGCTGCGAAGAAGCTTAGAGAGGAGGATGCAGCCAAGCTAAAGAAGAAAAAGGAAGAGGATCTTGAGGAGAAGAGGAAGGAAGAAGAGAGAGCGTCAAATGCGATGCGCGCTAGGGAGCAAGCATTGGTGAGGAAATGTGAGGAGGCACGGAAGAAGTGTCAAAAGGATTTTGAAGAAGGAACCATGAAGCTTTGGGCAATTGCAGCTGAAAAAAAAGAGAGGGAGGAAAAGATATTCATGGAGAGGGTGGTTAAGGAGGCCCACCTCATAAGGAAAAGGGAGGAGGAAGAGGAAGAAGAGAAGAAGAAGAAGAAGGGAAAGGGGCCTTGCTCTACGCAATAGAGCTATGTCATCTTCAACTTGCTTGTGGACGATAATCGTGTTATCCTCTAAACTATGCTCTTCGATTTGGTTGTGAACTAGTATGTGTCATGAACTACTATCTCTCCTCTTCGATTTGGTTGTGATCTACTATGTGTCATGAAGTACTATGTATTATGAATTAGTATGTGTCGTGAAGTACTATGTGTCATGAAGTACTATGTGTCGTGAACTACTATGTGTCGTGAAGTACTATGTGTCGTGAACTACTATGTGTCACAGTTCTTTGCTTGCTATGTGTCGTGAGCTACTATCTCTCCTCATCGGAATATGTGTGCGTGTACCCAAAAATTTGCTAAGTACAGGTGCAACGCCTAGCTACTGGGCGTTGCACTGCACAGTGTGGCGCCTCGGTGCTAGGCGCTGCATGGGCTGTAGCTTGCAAACAGAGTGTTTGCTCTCTGTTTAGCTCAGTCCATGTGTGCAACGCCTTAGCACTAGGCGTCACACTGTATAGTGCAGCGCCTAGAGCTGAGGC